>NC_034409.1:35720114-35738235 GCF_002078875.1 Numida meleagris | reverse complement strand
GGGGGTGTGGAGGGGGGGAAGTGTTTGTTACTGTTCCCAGCTCAGCTTTTGTCGTTTCCTCTTGCTGTAGCTCAACTTACATTTAGAACATTTTTCCTATACACTGAAAATGTAAACAAGTTTCACAGCTGAACTCTGTGTTTAAAACCAAATAAGAAATCTTTCGTGCTCGTTCCCAGGCCACGGTACCAGGATTTAAGTCGATGCTGAAGACGGTGGACATCCGCGACAACACCGCTAACTTCAGCGCTCTGAAACAAGACTTCTCGTTTCCAGAGGTCTCTGTCAAACCAAGACTGGCTTCGTGCCCGAGAACTCCCCTGTACCAGGAGCTCGAACGTTCTTCAGCTGCAGTAAAACCAACACTACATATCTTGGTTTTAGTCATTGTTACAATTTCAATTTTCAAATGAAGTCAGGAATTACACGGCATGGCATAACCCTCCCGCACAAATATGGCTTCTGAAACAAAGATTGTGTGTAAGAGAACGTTTTTGTAAAGCTGAGAATTTGGTTTATAGTCGCGTTTATTGCATTTTGTAAAATACTGCCTCGACAATCAAATGTTAGACTTTAATTAGACTGTCACTTTTCTACAAGAATATTTTTACTTCAAAGAAATACCACACAGCCTATGGAGATGATCACTGTAGGTGCTTGCTGCAGTGTTGCAGACGCACTTTAAAGAACTTGCCAGAGTTCAAAAAAAGTTTGGGATTGTGCTGCAAACGTTTCCCAGTGGTGCTTTGCTGGACCAACAGTTCGTGTGCCCACACGCATGGAAGCAATTAGTTCCATCCTAATTTCTCATAATAAAGCCATTGCTACAAATGAAGAATGACATTTTTAACTATGCTCTTTCCTGTCTAGACAAATGAGACTGATCTGGACTGAAATGACATCAGTAACACACGTTCTAAGGAGGGATGCTGGGAGTAAGTAGTGGGAGGTACATGCCAGAGGGCTGTGGTGCTGGAGGCTCAGTGCTAGCCTGTGCCACCAGGCAGACCTCAGAGGAACACTGTTTTCAATAGTTCTTAAGTCTCTGAAAAATATATAGAAGTAGTCTTCTACAATTGAAGAACAATTTTTTTTTTTTTTAACTTTTATTTGCCCTTTTCTTAAACAATTCAAGTAGCCAGAAGAGATCATGTTTGGAGACACCTGTGTTTTCCTGTACAGGCATTCAGATATGTGGGAACACAGCTGGCCGTTGATGCAAGTACAGCATTGTAAGTGCACCACTGTTAGTAACCTGCACTCCTCTCTCTCCCACTAAGACACTGCAGCAGGGCCGTGGCTTCTGTGCCAAAGTGTAAATGCACATTGCTACTGAAACCACAATGCGGACTCAGAACGACACGGGTGTATGTAAGACAGCAGTTTGTCAGTGCCTCTGTTTGCCCTACCTCTTGGATTGTCTGCTTTTCTCCCCCACTTTTAAAAGCTGCAGTGTTCACCAGTCAGAGCACAGTAACAGGGTGAAGCCTTGGTTCTGATTCTGTCACATACAGCACAAGGAACAGGAGAGCCCTGAAGTTTACCACTCCCCAAAGCACGTGATGCAGGAGGAGCCTGTCCACTACCCGCCCCAGGAACCTGCACTGCTGTTACAAAATTAAAAATAGGCATGAAAATCACATAGCACTTCAAAAAAAAATCAAATCACAGCCATGAAAAAAGCATGGAGGAGGATATAAACACATCTTTATTTAAAGCTTTTAAACAGATACCATGTTTAGTTTCCTCAGAAAAGGGAAAACTTGAAACCCAAACACAAATGTAGTACATGTAGGAAATTCTTCTCATAAATGGAACTATACTCTGTGCAATGTGAGCGGAGAGCTGTATCTTACTGAACGCATCAGTGCACGCAATGCTCAGCCAGTAGCACGCCCAGTCAGTCACTGAAGATGGGGGCAGCGCTCTAGAAGTGGCAGAATTGCATAGTTATGTCATCTCACACTCAACTGTCTATTTAATAATGACTCCAGCTCCGCACTGTCAGACAACAAAGTAAGACTCTGCTGTGGGAAACATTTGATATTTTAGGTGTTATGCCATTCATTTAGCTCAAAACCAAAAACCGCCTGTTGGTTCTTCAGGCTGCTGCTTTAAAGCAACACGTACTGAAGAGGAGGAGACAACGCTTCTTGAAGTATCAACAACTTTTGCACGTACAATACATACAACAGAAACACATTCTCTTTTTCAGTGCACCTGTGGTAAGCAAGTATACTTTTCCGCTGGCACGTACCACAGCAGTAACTCCCCTTCTTTTATGCTGCATTGCACAGCAAAGCGTCTCCTCTGCCTGGGATAAACACAACAGCAGCTTAAGGTTAAGATGGGAAAGAAAGAATGTTTCAACCCAATACTGATTTGTTTATTCACTTCATTTTATTGTTTTATTATGCTTCTAATAATGTTCTACTCTCCCTCCTGTAAGAACATGGTTTTCTGAAAATTATTCTTGTTGGTGCTTTCTCTGAGAATGAGGAATTGCTTTTTGACCTCACGTTGGTCTTGTAGGGGAAAAACGAGCCGTAAGTCCTCTGTGTGGTTTCACATCCATACTGAATTTTCAGAGAGTGACATTTAAAGAAACACAAAGGAATTAGAACTCAGTGATAAAACTGTACCAGGCTGTTGGAAATAAACGCAACACCTCATCAGTTACATTCTGTAGCAGATTTACCCTTTGTAAACCAGCCTCCTCACTGAAGCTGCAGCCAGAGCCTCAGCGTGGCACAGACAGCACAGCTCAGTGCCACCACCACACAACGCTTCCTAGGAGCTGCTCCACAAAACCAAACTTTGCAGCATGAACACTCGATACCACCAGCAACCCAGCTACCTGCTTCACTCCCACAAGTTTCTAACAGATGAAGGCAACGGACTTTTGCAGAAACGGAGCTGAAGATATAGCATTAAAGGTTCTCAGTTAATTTAACATTCACCAGCCCCAGCATTATCTGAGTGTCAGATGCTGAACCAAAGCAGCTTTGGCAGCTGTCTCGAGTATTTCACTTCATACTTGGCGCTCCTGGCTAAAGGGAAAAAAAGCATTTAATCCAAAAGTGGTTTTCTTGCACTCTATAAAAAAAACAACTGTGAGTTCTTGCAGCGGTTGTATTCAACTACTGCCTACCTGAAGCGCACACAGTTGCTGGAACTGCAGCCTTCTCAGTTCTGTTGGTTCCCTCAGCTCCCTTGGTTACCTTCCCAAATGTGAGGGAACTCACCACCCAGCGCCTCCCGTTGTCGTGTCCCATCTTCCAGACACTGCCCTCCGATGTTCACAGCACAACAGAGCAGCGTGTGGCTGCAGTGGGAGACGCAAAAGCATCCCAATAGAAACCACCACCAAAACAGTTTCCCTGTGCTCACATCTCATCAGCTTCTGCCTCTACTCGGTGAGTGTTTTATGGCTTCAACACCGAGACGGCTTTAAGGGAAGGACAAATGAAAACAAAGGCATACGTCTTCCATCCCTTCACCTGAACATAGCCTGCATCTCTGTTTTAATGCTACAATTTCTTGAATACTCCTCTTGTAGCCGTGACTTACTAAGCACACGTGTTTATCTGTACATGCACCAGCAGACCAATTCAATAAATTAAAGCTCACAACACTAACTATAAGCACAAGAATATTTACAAACTGCAATAAATTAATCATTAAAATGTGTACAATATGAAATAACGATCTGAAAGAGCTCACCAAGTAAGATCAAGAATCCACTTTGATGCCACAACGTTCCCAACTTTTGCACCACTACGGAGGATGGGCTGTGGTTATCTGTCTGCCACAAGGAAGAGAGCAGTCAGCAGCTCATAGTCAGCACTACAGAGCGCAGCGTGGGGTGAGCACATGGTGACAAACCCCAAGGTTCCAGCACTTTGGGCCAAACGCTGCTCTCAGCCGGGTCTTGGTCTGCCCTGCACACATCCCTACCAGCTGCTCTGACAGGAAATGAGACAGATGCCAATACCCCATCACTCCACACCCTTATTTGTAAGGCACTCTTTTTAAAAGGAAGCAGAAGACAAGAACGAACAAACAAAAAACCCCACTGGCCGCTAAAAATAAAATTAAGCCAGAAAACATCATTCAAAATAAAAAATTCACTGACAGAGTAGTATGGCCAAGGATGCAGGCCCCAAAATTACTCATCTCCTCGGTACTCTATGGAACGGAGGGTGTTTCCAGGGCTGTTCTCTACAAAAGAGCATGTGCTAAGGAAGTAAGACTTCAGATCATACAGGGAAAAGTCAGTTGTGCTGTACGCTCCTGTTTTACCTTTTGCCAATGCAGAAAGCTTTAATAGGAAGTGAAACTATTTCTGAAGGAAAAGCCCAAAGCTGAGTACTTGCAAACAGCAAGATCATTGCTGTGACTGTTCATGCATTTTTAAGAGCTGATTTTTTTTTTTCCTCCTTCTTCAATATGGAGATCACCCAAGGGAGCTGGAAAAGAACGCCCAGAGCAGGACAGCGCAATTTGTCCCAGCAGGAACTGGGTTAACAACAGCTGCTCCCCACCGCTGGGGTTACACAGCAACCACAATGACTGCAGAGAAGGTATCAAACTGAAGAAGTCAACAAATATTCATCCATCACAGTGTCTCCTAAGTACACTCCCCATTTTATCAGTGCTTCTCCCAACTACACAAGTTTACAATCCCCTGCCAACTGCACGCTGCAGGCCAATAGGACCGCTGATCAGTTCTGATATGCAGCAGCAGTCAAACAGTCCCTTTGAGCTTCCCCATGCTTCAACTGATCAAATACAAATGAAGAGAAATGAAGAGGAAGCAGTGCTAACAGAGGCAGGTAACCACCAATGAGAAGCACTGCTAGCTGAAGAACTTAAATGCCACCCAAAGGACTCCTCTAGCGCAGGCCGAAGGATTACCAAAGGCCAGCACGAAGGCCTGCAGCACCTTCAGCAGCTTCCAGCTGACTGCTGCCCTTAGAAAAATTGCAAGGAACAAGAAATTTGCACGTAAAGCAATTCTTTCTTTGAAGAAATGTACAACTGAGTTTTCTGTTTTGTTTAGTTAAAATGAACAACGGTGAAGCTTCAGAGGTATCAGTAGCTTTTAGTAGAAGCTTTCAACAATTAGGTCAACTGTACGAACAAACATCACTGACTCAGGTGGGGATTTCTTTGCAGTCAAGTGTTTACCAAGTTTCTACTGCACGTTTTTTAGTTTACACAAGGAAGTACCTAGGAAAACTAGTAGGTACTTTCCTGTATTCCTGGCATTTCCAGTCCTGCTTTCCAGGCATCTATACCAGAATAAATATTTCAGCTCTGAGGTGGAAGTAATTTAAACAACGCAGGCCTTTGTGCCAGCGCAGAGGCACAAACAGTTTCGTACTGGTGCTGCCAGGGTAAGGAAGCCACATCTCCAAGGGCTGTGGGATGGTAAAACACAGCACATCTTCTGCATTTAGATTACATCTCCATTCTTGGAGCTCTCCTGACTCTAAAACTATTTGTTGGCTCCCGCTGGACGGCTGAACAGTGACTATCTGTCAAATTCATGAGCTGAGAACACCTAAATCCCCTTCTTGCAGTCTGGTCATCCAAAAGAAGAAACAGAACCCACCAGTGCAGGAACTCTGTCTGAAGAGCAGGTCAGACGAGAAATCCAACTACGTCTTTAGACACTTTAGCTTACAAAAATATATTCACGCTACCTCCTTTGAATGCATCACAGACCTAAGTCAATTAGCATACTTCTTAATAAAGAAACCAACACATTTCACAAAGGTTTTGAGGAAGTACAGTGAGGACATAAGAGCTAAAAGAAGGACGGATGGATCCAACCGAGACAAAAGTCTTATCTGGCCAGAACTTTGCAGCAGGTTTTCAAAATTTGTGCGATACAGAAAAGAAAAAAAAGAGAACGGCAGAAGCCAGAAAGGCTGCTGAACTGAAAAAACTGGGCAAAAAAGAAGTACAGAGCTTCTTTCTCTCTGCAAGTGGAGGTGGACTTTTTTTCCCTTACTATTTTGATGCAAGTGCAGGAAAAGAAAACAACCTATAAACATCCCCTATTACTGGTGATTTGCCTTGCTTTTTAGTTAAGTTCTTCTTTAGTCATTAGTCACTTAACTTTAATTAAGTTTATCTTTCCTGTTCACATCTTTCACACACTGCTAAAATAACGAGGCCGGTACAGACCACTACATCCATACCATGTTTTAAAAGTCCCTTTCTCAGGATATTTAAGAGGCAACTGTAAGACTGGTCAGTGACTTCTCACAGCGTATTCATACAGCCCTGAACTTTACAAAGTACATTCTAACAAAGTACAGTTACTTTTTACTACAGCTTCCCTGGTTTCCCAACAAGCATCCAAAAGATTTCCCTCTTGAAGGGATTTATTTTTGGGGAGTGAGGGAAACAAGGCTCTATTCTGTTCTTTTACTGACTTAGATGGTTCTGATTCTGCCTGGTGCTTTCACTAGGCAACAGACAGTGGAATGTAGAGAATCTTCTTTCTTCTAAGCTGACTTTAAATGAACTCTTCAAAATGTCCCTCCTCTGATCATCACTGAACTGGGGCTTGCAATACTTGTAGTCGATACCGTAATTGAAACGTCATTGACTTTTATGTACAGTAAAACAGCTGGAAAGTCAAACGCTGACCAACAGGAATTGGTTTCTTCTATTGAAAGGCATTTAAAATGTTCAGTGTTAAATTAACTAGTAAATATCAGGCAAAACTTAAAAATTCCAGTGCATTTGCTTCAGCAATGACTTTTCATACCAAATGTAAAGACACTCAAAATATTAATCTGCAATAAGCATATAAAAATAATTTCTTACTCCTACTCTTCTTTGCTGTACCTGTTTATGAGTTCCTTTTGTTGCTTTCCATTGCCCTAGCCAAAATAAGTTAGTACAATCATTTGTATGGGCTGCCTGCACACTGGGCAGGGTTTGTTCCTCTTCTTCAGTTTTCTTGCACATGTAAAACACGACATGAGATGTCCCGTTTTGCCATGTACTATGCAGCCATTTTTCGGCCTGCTCTGGCATATGACACAGGGCTCTATGCTGCTAACAGGCAGACTGGACTCCATACTTTCCTCTCTATCTTTCATTTCTTTCTTCTCGGGTTCCTTGAAGTCCTCCTGACTACTGCAAAACACGCTACTAGATGTCGAAGGCTGAGAATAATCTTCACTTTCCTGGGACTCAGATATCTGTGCTGCTTTATCCTCATTCTCCTCCACAGCCGGTTCTTTATCTTCATTCGTTTTCACCTTCTTACAGTCAGGAACATCAAAACCTTCCTCAGACTCCAGGTGGAAAGAGTCTTCTAATTTGCTCTTCACCAGTTTATCACTCTTCTCTTTAGGAAGCCAGTCCTCGCGGAGGGCCCAACATCTGTGGCAATGTCGTGGAAGCGGAGGATTCATTTCACTACATTCTGGGCACTTCCAATAATCCTTTAGTAAATTAAAGGTTGAAACAGCTTAAGCTACTTGGAATGCTCACAACTGAAGTATTTAGAGATCACAAGAAATTCATTACTGCCAAAACAATAGCGATTTTGAGCTATCAACAATTTTATGTAAGAATTCGACTCAGTGTCTAACTCCCTTTTATGGTCCTGGATTAAGATAGCCTCATTTTTATATGACTTTCTATTTTTCTTACTTCTTACAGTAGATTTGTGAAATAGAAGCGTAACAATAAGGCTTACTATTTCTAAGCCAAAATTTAAGAAAATTCTTTCTGGCAAAATGGTCGCTATTCCCACCGGTTTCAGCAACGAGCTCAACTGGAAATTGGAGACTGAAGGCACACTGACCCTGGGATGCTGAGCTGCTGGTCTACAGAGCGGCCAGATGAGGGCACTCTGACACAGCCGAGCGTCACTCACAGGGCACCAAACATCAGCCATTTGAGAAGAGTTGCATCACTGCACCTCAGAGCTTACTCCACACCATTCCAAAAATAAGCCACCATCTCACTGAAAACACGCTTTGCTTGTAAGGACAAATACCCTCCTTAGAATTAATGCACAGAGATGGAAAAAATTAAAAAACTACTTATTTGGAACACCTGAAATGCTTTCTGATTTGAGCTCCGAATAGCATCAGCGACATCAAAAGCGTAAGAGACTAACTCTAATCCCTAAAAACAGAGTACAGGCATTCTTCCATACCTAAGCACTGCTATGTTTTTAGGTGGTGGCTAGCCCTGTGTTTGACAGGGACAGGAAAGTCCCCCAATCTAGAGACCACCAGATCCATGTTTCGGATTCATCGACGTGCCTCAACCTACTGTCAAGTGCACCCAAATGCTTTGCCAGTCAAAATTTTACTCACGGCTAGAGAAATCTCTGGATCTTCATTGAATGAATCAGAATCACTATCTTCATCTTGATAAATAGTCAGCTGATACACCTATTCAAATTAAAAACATAAAAGCATTGATGTAACTGACATTTGGTATTCAAGTGAAAAATCTGGTTTCTGATAGACTAACTTTTAATAAAATGCAATACCAAAAAATGATGCATGCACTCTCTCTTTATTAAAAAAGTAACTCCACAAAATTTGATGACTAGTCTAGAGATGGAGGAAGAATCTTTCACATCTGGAATACATTATGAAGAAAAATGTAGAGTATCCAGACAGAAGGAACCACTTCTACAGAAGAGGTTCTACTCAAAGCTGACGAGGCTGCACCTGGAGCCCAGAGTGGATACAGAACTCCCAGTACAAGAGAGACAGGGAGCTGGGGCTGCAGCCCGGGGTAGGGACAGACTCGTTAATGTGTAAAAATATCTCAAGGAAGAACACAAAGATGACTAAACCAATTTATTTTTTTTTTTGTGTGCCCAGTAATGTGCACTAACTGGAGCACAGGAGGTGACTGAACACAGACACTGGCTGCCCAGAAAGGCTATGGAGTCTTCTGCTTGGAGGTCTTCAAAAGCTGTCTGGGCAAACAGCTCTAGATGGCCCCGCTTGATCAGGAGGATTGGACAGGGTGACCTATAGAGGCTCCTTCCAACCACCACCATCCTGTAATGGTTAATACTGCTCTTGGGGGCAAGGGAACACCTCAGTCCTTTCTTCCCCCAAAGCAAACCAGTCTTATCTCACCGCAGCACTCTAACTCACTGCAAATCACTACAGCCAGTCCGATTCCTCCCCTCCCAGGAATCATGATCACATATGCCCCTGTCTGATTCGGCCTTCGGTACTTACCTGATCTTGCCGTGAGTCAATTTAGCCCTTAAGTAACAGAAAACTAACACAGAAAAAAAATATTTTCCTGCTTCTCTCTTGATAGTCCAGATATCTAGCTCTCTCAAAAATGATGGCAATATCTATAGTGCTGTCTTCAACCCTTCTAATGAAAATTTCTGAAACTGTATTTAAGCATGCCTCTATGTAACGCGTATTCACTGAAGCAAGTGACTTAGAAATACCCCTTCCCAAACTGTTACTAGGAAAGTTTCCATTCACAATCACATTCACAAACACTTTTGTGTTGTCAAAAGCTCAACAGGTGTTCCAAATGAATGCCTCTACAATTAGTTATGTAAGAACAGTCTCAACCACACAGACAGCTATCATCTCCAACTAGTGGGCCAGAATCAAATGTCTAGATGCAATTTGTCATGTAGCACACCAGAAGGATTACTGTTGTTTCCTGTTGGAATTCCAGCATTTAGCGGTCATGTAATTTCCTTCCCCCAGCTTTAAAACAAAAAAAGTACCTCATCATCTTCATCTGTGAGCTCCTGTCCTTCTTCATTATGGCTGTAGTCTTCTGAATAAATAGATTCAACTTCAAACTCTACACTAAACTGGTCTGAAACAGAACCGTGGTCAAACCAATCAGAGTTTTCACTTAGTGAACTGGCATCAAGATCCTGAATGAAAAGAAAGAAAACACACGTTCAACCTCACTAGTCCTTATCCATAACCATTCCTCATCTTAACAGTAGATGAAAAATCAAACAATACAGCAGCTATCGAAGAAATGAGAACAGCTGCTGTTAGACTGAATCGCACTTAGCCAGCTGTAATCCGTTTGTCTCCAAAACAAAGCCAGATCTGAAAGCTTTTGGTTAGCTCTGGAATAGAGGCAGCAGTCAACCTACAGCCACCTTGGTAACTGCTGCTATTATTTCACAAAGGCTCTCCTAAAAAGTGTAAGAACACATGCAAGAAGATGCTGTCTTTTGGCACGTGTCATCAAATTCTCTGCTCTTCATCAACAAAATAGAGAAAGCATGAGCATACAGTATGAGCTCAGTCAATGCAGAGTACAGCATATGACTAGGAATACTGCCAGCTTAGATCTTCAGTAGCAAAGCTGTACTGGAATTACCAGAGGCCTACAGCTATTACAAAATACAGACTGTTAGCGACTACTTTTCTTCTTTCATCATTCTAAGAAATACGTATTTTAAAATAAAAGATATCTGACATTTTTTCAATACTGTGCCAAACAGGAAGAATTTGTCTGTTTTTTAGGAATAGTCTGAGTTGGTATTTAAAGTGTTCACTTCAGTCTCGTCAACAAATCTATGAAAGATCCTGGCCCACACCCACGCATCCCCCACCGCCCGACTTCTCTTTCCTCAAACTCAGTTCCCAGATGACAAATTAATTACAAAACCAACGCTTTAGGATGGATATTTGCACTTGTGCTATCTGCAAACTGTGTCACAAAAAAGTATCTATTTTGACTTACCGGAATGGAAACAGAATCTGTGGAATCACTGCTGTTGCTTCTTTCATGGCACAGCCCACTGACTACACACCACGAGAGACTTTCATCAAAGGTCAACGAGATGCTGTCTGACTTATGACGTTTTCTTCTGTCACTATGCAGATCATCTGAAGAATTTTCTTCTGGGCACATTCAAGAATTTTTATTACTCCAAAACATCTATGCAATGTACAGTTTATTTATTTATTTATACAGTAGCTTAAATTACAATTTACTTAAGTAGAAATTCAAGAAAAATAAAATTATCCAGAATTAAGTAAAGACACCAGAAATAAGCTTAAGACAATACTGTAACACTGAGAAAGGTGAAACGTTCCTGAAACCAGCAATTCATGGGCTGGCTTTCCCTACTTGTCCCATCAGTGTAGCTTTTAAAGGGCAGCCTCCTCATGCAAGAAATAAAATAATTGCAGATTTGGAAGCATTTTTACCCCACTTCACACAGGACACTCACAATAAGCCTCTATTGACTTTAAGGAAAACAGTTAGGATTTAAATTGCGCTAACCCCCTCTACGGTCAGAGGACATAAAGAGGCCTTCAGGGAGCTTACAAGCCCGTCCAGAATTTGGAGGGAGATGAGTAACTAGCTCCCAGATCAAATGCGTGAAGAGGACCTCGTGCGAGGCAAGATTCAGGATCAAGTTTCAGACACCGCAAGAAATTTAACAGTTAATATCAGCACTATATGCAATTGTATTTACTCTGAATTTTTCTAATACGTCATTATGTAAATGAGTTGGACAACACGTGAACAAGAAAATCTACATACTACGTAAAAACTGAAGCATGAAAATACTACTTTAAGCTATGCTTATTAAATATGCTTAGTCCGAAAGCCAAAAAGCAATGCTTTTTTACATACATCATGGTCCGATACAACAACCTACAGCAGCATAAGCAGTAGGGAGACAGCACTTATGGGGCAGCTAAGTCAAAATTCAGCTCCACTGACTTTTAGAATGATTTATAAGAAAAAAAATTCTTAAAAAGGCATTACAAAGTCAGTATGTATGTGCAGTGGAGTGAAAATTCCCCAAGAGGACTGACAACTTGGCTCAGCAGACCTCAGTAAGCACCTGCTGTCCCCTACAGGCGCCCTCTGCACACCCCCTCTATTGCCCAGCTTCAGCCTGGCCCTGTGAAACACACCAAAAATCCACAAGTGTCCAAGTCTTGAATTTTTCATCGTAAAAGAAAAGAGAACAAAACACTTGTACATACTTTGAGACTTCTCTTACTTTCCCTTGGTGCTTCTTGGCTCAGCCCCTTTTCTTTTTCCGCCCTGAGAGCCCCACCAAATTTGGTGCCCCCAGGCCCAAGGGTTGCTCCTCTCCATCGTTGTCCTCATTTAGTTGTCATGGCTCCATGCTGTACTGATACTGTACCACCACAAGTTTTCTATACACTATGTAAGCGGCTCCAAAGGAGCCGCTACCATCACAATTTAACAATAAGAGTGGTTTAAAAGGAAGATTTCCTATAAATTAGAAAAAAAGTGTATATAAAAACACTATATTAAAAGAACTTTTAAGGTTGTAACAAACTAATAAATGGATGCAAAGACAAGAGTTAATAATCAAACCTACAATAAGTAAGCACAACACAGGACCTTACGTGCTCTGGGTCGTGCCTAAATATTACAGGTTATGATGATTAACTGTGACTTTCCATCCCTTCATCAGATTTTGTTGCAACATTAAAACGTTCTTTTAATTTAGTGCAAACCGCTTAGCAAAGCAGCACAGTTCTTGGACTGACTAATAATATAGAAGTCTATGCTGAACACACACGAGAAACAAGAAACACTAAACAAAAATTGAGGAACTTTAAAACGTTCCCAAGCAAAAGAAGAAAAAAAGTAAATCTATGCAATGACAGAAGGTTATCACTGCCCAGTAAGTTCAAGCGTCAAGTCACGATGCAACAAAAGTAAGCGATGAAACAAAGCTGTGTAAGGGATCTGAAGGAACGGTACGTAAGTGGAACTGCACAGAACACCTCCATCGAGCAATTTCAAGTTACACAAGTTTTTGCTGACCAACTTGTTATTTACTAACTATCAGAAGAAACACTCCATAGTTTGCAGACGTATTTAGCAGTGATTATTAATTAACCACAATAAAGAGGAACCAGAGACAAACACAACACTTAAGTGGCCAGACTCTTAGGAAGTGCTTAAGGACTGGTCAGGTACCTAAATATATCCAACTGCATTATCAACTGAAATCCAATGAGAATCGCTTTTAGAGCAAAGAAAATGTTAAGTGTTGTGGCTATCCACAGAAGGACCTGAAATGCATTTGACTGCATCAGCAGAAACAGAAGTGTTCTCATCGTGAAGACAGCACAACTGATTAAGTCCTGCTGATGTGAATAATTTGGATAGATCCACGACACAAATTACTCCACTACCTCACTAACACTTCTAGTAACCCAAACCATAACATGACACTGGAGCAATGCGAGGAATTGCGTATTTCTTCCAGACTGAATGCTCCAGCTCAGATAAGCAGAGAAACACAGTGTTTGCTAGCATCTCTCAAGGCCATTAAGGCAACAAGATGTTCTTGTTTGTTTGCTCTAAGCGGTCATGACACTGAAAGCTCTGCATCACGAATCTGCACTTACCAGATTCACTGTGCGTTCTCCTCCTGGATGATGTCGTTGGCTGGGAAGTCACGTTTGATGAAGTCTGCTTCTCTTCTAACTCTTGCATGGATTCCTGATTAACAGAAATACAGAATAAGCCCACGCATGAATATGAGGTAGGTAAGGACTAGAATTACTTCAACTGCATCCAAACAACTGACAATATAGAAATGAAACAGAATTTATATCTCAGAACACAAAATATTAAACATCACCTTTAGAACATTTTCTTTGTCAAGCTGAAATTTGGCATCATCCTCAGGTGGGTCAGCAAGCGCAGAATCTGAAAACAAAGCAGTGAAGTAGCACTGAATTTTGTTATTAATTCCCATGAATGAACACTGTACCTTAGCTGTGACTCTGCAGGTGAAAGAATATACGTACAAAATATTTTTACATTTCTACGAAGTATATTTTACCAGCTATCATCTTACATGAACGCTGAATTAAATGACATTAAATAGAAGAAAAACAGACTGCTGTTAATTATGTATCTTTACTACCAGGCAGACCATGAATTAATCAATTATCTTCAAAGAAAAAAAAAAATCTAAATTTAAGTTTGCTACCATAACAATAAGAATTAATAATGGCAGCCCTTAAAAAGGCATCTCCAGCAGCTGAATGTGCACTTTTAGAAAAAATTAAAACCAATGAACGCTGTAATATGGATTTAGAAATTACAAAACAGCTTCCACTACTTAAACTCTGCTACACTTATTATATTAGCCAGAAATTACAGCTAAAGTGATTTAGTATTTTATGGTGCAGAAAAGTTACTTATTTGTTAAGGGTTTTTTTTGTTTGTTTGTTTTTTTAAACAGAGGACTCAGCATTGACAGCGTTATCTTCTAGTTCAGTTCTAAATACGTCAGTCCGTTCTGCAAATGAAAACAGAACACTAACGGAACAGAAAGCATTTGCTCTGACTTCATTGTTGGCATAAGCTCACAACGCTCATTCTTGGAATTAAAGCCTCCAACAACACAAAGTTCCAGCCATAAGAAATGCAAGCAGCTTTTCAATCAAGTCCTGTTTGTGCTTCAGTTGGTTTAAATCCCACAAAATTATCCAAACGCAGTTCATACCTTTCCCCGCCCCAAAGAAATACTGTTTGCTCTAATCCACCATCACCTGCCATCGTTCCACACACTTCTGCATAAGGCCCAAAAGCTAACTACGGAGAGGCAGATGCTATCTGATCGCCACACAAAAGAGGCATCAACATGAGCTACATTTTCTCTTCTACCATTTCCCAAAACAGAAGGCTCTCCCAAACTAGCTTACCTTGTTGGTTGATTGCTATCAGATTTCTGGAAATCATGGAATATATTCTCCTTAGATGGGGATAAAGAAAGATGTTGCACGTTAGCTACTTTAGAGTTCATACATACATTCCACACTTTGCTGGAAAGATGTTTTATTTTTTCAACCGTGTTAACTGAAGATTGCCCCAAAAAAGCAGGGCAATTCCTATGACAAATGTAGAAAACAGTTATTCTGAAGTGCTGAAACATTTTCAGCATTGTTTCACTCAAAGGAAAAGGAAGAGATTTTATCCATCTCAGTGGAGTCAAGAGACAATTAGCTTCTAAATGCGGAGAACAGAAAAGTCACAATCCCTTTGACAAAGAGCTCCTAACAAATCAGCATTTATTTCTAGCTCTAGCACTGATTCAGAATTACTCTTTTTGGACGGGACTTCTGACAATCCGTACAGAGTCTTGCAAGACAAGCAATTTACTCGAAAGCAATGTTAAAATACTGTAGCAAGGCATGATTAATGGCTAGGACACACCGTGATTACATACTACTGTTCTCTGCTATTAAACTCTAAAACCTCTAAAACCTACGTTGCTTCTTACATAAATCAAACCAGGAGTCTGGTCTTAATGTTTCTGCAATCCCTTTGCAGCTGTTACGTTACAGAAGAGAATTTCTTTCACCTTGGGATGGTCTGAGGCTACTGCAACTCTTGCAAATGTGTGGAACGTTTGGGATTTCTTGATTATGGACACAAAGGTTAGTTCAGAGAAAAATACTACATCAGGTGACAAATAATTATGAAGGAGAGCTTACCATTTTTCAAACTATAAAGCATTAATACAACGCCGCACAAATTGTGTTCTCCATTATTTCACAACCAGATTCTCAGAAAAGAATTCCATTTTACCTGTGTTCTTTTACTGAAAAGCTTGTTACTCCAAATAAATCCCCAAGAAGATCATTTGCACAGTGCACAATATGTTGCTCTTTTTCATCATACAATTGTTTAGACATAATATATTGTCCAAGATAGAATATTACCTGTAAAATAAACCACAGGCATTATTGCATATAGAGGTTTTGCTCTTTGAAGTTCAAATACAAGAAAACACATTAAATTGTGATTTGCTCCTCTCACACCAAGCGCATAAAACTCCCCTAGAGCTGCAATTTTCACCTATCATTCCCTAAGAACTCTGCTGTTCTAGGGACAGGCAGAAGCCTTTGTAGATGTTGAGAAACTTGCTAAACGCTACCTACCAAGTGAGCAAGAAAACTCCAATACCTTGTCTCAGCACCATTTGTGAACCTTACTGTCTCCCCATCACCCAAACCAGAAAAACAATCTCCTCGTATTTACTACAATTCACCTGTATTAATTAAAACTTCTCACCTCCTTCATAGTAAAAGTGTCTTTTTCTGCACCAGCTAACTTCAACAGCTTCAGCAGCAGTGGCTTTGGTTTAACCTGTGTGGGGACGAAGATGAAGAACAGCCTGCAGCAATTATTCACGGAATAGCTCTACATATATACACAGATTGGTTTCCTCCTTCTACGTTAACCTGATATAAAAGACACACAGCTACACGATAACCTACCCAAATGCAAGTTTTTGGCTTTGCAAAGTAAAACTTAAGACCTTTATGACCATCAGGTACAGAGTGCAAGAGACAAAGTCAAGACTGTGCTCCTCTGACATTGCATGAGACTGTGGTTTCACCCTTGGCAGCCAGCTCTGTCCCTGACTCTCATCACTTGGGACAGGCAGACCTTGTCCTTCCCATTGTATTTCAGTCACTCCTACACCCGCAATGCCCTCCCACATGCTGGGCCAGCACTTCTCTCCACAGCCAATCTGTGAACAACTCCTGAGGCAGAGGGAGAAAACACTCCCAAGTGACTCTTCCCCCACTCCCTTTTTCCCCTCTGGCCCTGATCCTATTCACTGCACTGTCCTGCAAACAGCTGTGCCAACAAAATACAGGGGATGAGAACACACTACAGGAGCACCACAACTGCAAGCGAGGTGCCTGCATGACAACTGCTGGAGGGTTCTCTGGGCAATAACAACACTGCCACTTGAACAACAGCATAACAATTCCAGAACCAGGCTAATTTTAGTTATCCTAAAACATTCCTCGAATAAAATACAAGACAAGGAATAAATCTTTAAAGGAAGAAGGGAAGTTTCCCTATATTCCATTTCAAATATTTGCTACGATGAACATCAAGCATTAGTGCGTTAGCAAGAGATCGGTTGCAAGAATCACACAGAAAAGTATGTGCACGACACTGCATGTCTACTCACTTCTCTTCTAAAAGCTTCAGCTCCTTGGAGCACGCAGGACACGGCAGCTTCACAGAGGAAGCGCACGCTAACTTATGGGGCAAGGAAAGAACGCCTGGGAATGCAAACATCTCTGGATCCATCTCAAGAGCCGTGAGCGGAGATCATTCTACCCCCGGCCCCTCCCTCCCCAACACCTGCGTGCTCCTCGCCGTGTGATGTACAGCATCACACTATTACTTTTGAAATAATAACAAGAAAAACAAAAAAAAAAACCACTTTATACAGTCTGCTGTTCTATTATTTGGATATCCTGAAGTTCCGCTCTCGGGCCACGTGTTAAGCTTTAACCTCCCAGGAAAGCAGAGGAGAGAAGCCCCCCAGGTGGGGGGCACGGCGCTCCCCGCCCGGGAGCGCAAAGCCTGCGGCAATTCAGCACCGCTGCGGGCTCTGATTAACACTTCCTTACATAGACCAGCGTAACTCAAAGTGAAAACGTCAAATTTAAATCGCTCAGCTGTGCCGCGATGGCTTCCCCACACCCTGCACGACACCCATCTTCCAGAGCTTATTAACCGTTTTGAACCGCTTCACCGCGAAATTCTCATAAAGTCCCAAGGGGGCTCGCCCAATCCTCACAAGCAAACAGCCTGCCCGCCAGAGGGCTCCGGGAAACAGCGCCCGGCCGCCCCTCGGCCCCCAGCCCCGGGCTGTTCGGCTCCGTTCTGCTCTCACAACGTCGGGAGCGAGAGGCGCCCGTCTCCCCGCACCGCTGCACACGAAGCACCGCCCGCCCGCGAACACTCACCAGAGCCTCCTGCTCCGAGGCGCTGACAGCAGAGCCGTCCGTCAGGGAAGACATCTCGGTATTGCACATTTGCCGGCTGCTGAGGGGAGAACAGGCGTCACGTCACCTCGCGTCACGCAGCCCCCGGAACGCCGCCCGCACACCGCCGTGCTCCGGGCCGGGCTCGGGACAGCTGGGCCGCCTTTATATAGCGCTGCCAGGAGGCAAGTCGGGGCTTGGCTACGGCCGCCGCGGCGCGACATGTCCGAGCATGACCCGGCGCGGCGCTGCCGAGTTACCGCGGGGTGGCGGGGCGGCGCGGCGGCGCTGACTCACGGCGCAGCGGAGGG
>NC_034409.1:35697981-35719671 GCF_002078875.1 Numida meleagris | reverse complement strand
CGCGCGGCCGCCGCCAGCGCCCCCTAACGGCCGCGGGGCAACGGCCGCGCCGCACGCAGCCCTCAGGCCGCGCCTCAGGCAGAGCGGGGCTCTCGGGGCAGGGGGCTTACGGGGCGGAGAGGCGCTGAGGGTAAGGCCGCCGTGTGCCATCTTCTTTCTAGTTTAATGAAGGCGGAGGGTCCTGCTAACAGCCCGCGTACGTTCGGGGAGGCCATCGTGTCGTGCCTGGCTAAAAGGCAGCTGCGCCTCTGGGCAATGATTTGGTCAGTGCTCGCTTTGGCCGTCTTTTTTACTGATATTTAGGAAGCTAGCAGGAAATATTACTTCCCAAGAGAAATGAGCGGTGTGAGCTACGTTCCTGCCCCGTCTCGCTCTGTAATTTTGAACGTTTCCTAAGTGAAGGGTATTTAGGAGCATGTTACTGGGGCAGGCACTCATTAGTTGCCACGCTTCAAGTAGGACTGATTAGTTTTCAGTCTGTCTCCCTTTTCTCATTCTCAGGTTTATTTGCCCACGATGACACTTCAAAATTACTTTTGAATAGTGAAAAGGTTTATTAAGGAACAGGAGTGCTGCAAATGGTGTGTGAAGATAGGCAGCAGCAGAGCAGGCAGGCACAGCCACAGCTCGGCTTCGTAATTCTGTTTTCCCATGACAACTAACTTGTTCCAACAAGTAGCGGATAACTGCCTGGACTTGTCCGTTGGCCAAACGCAGATTTCCAGCAACAATTGTAAAAATTCCTGCCGTGATTTACCTCGAGGTATTTGTGTGATGAGGGATTTTAAGGACCGACTTCTTGTCCCTGTAGTGTAAAGCTCAAGGTCTAGCGATGGACAGCTGAGAAGCTGCACCAGGTCTGCAAACGTGCTCATCCCTGTTAGCACCGGAGCATCAAGGCAAATGGACGTTTGTTTTAAGTGCAGTGTCCTGCCATCGGCAAAGTTAGCTTTCTGATTGTTTCAACGCTCCACACAACTTCCTCAGATCCTTACTGTGAATTCATAGGTCATTAGGAGAAAATGACTTCTATGCAAAAATGTGAAAGGATAGAACTGAATGGCTACAGTGAGTAGATTTAACTCTGAGTGCTACATCTTCTCCTTATATGGCAGACAAGCAGTGTATCACTGTACATAATGTATTTTACTGAACTGAAAAAAGAGTAGTGCATTGAACAAATTATAGAACGGCTTGGGTTGGAAGGGACCTCAAGGATCATCAAGTTCCAACCCCCTGCCACAGGCAGGGTTGCTAGCCACTAGATCAAGTACTAGATCAGATTGCCCAGGGCCCCACCCAGCCTGACCTTAAACACCTCCAGGGATGGGGCATCCCTGAAAATATATCCCATTATTGAACCATGTTTTAATCATGGTATTTTTTTGCTCAGGCTGTGTGGAAATAAAGATTTTTTTATATATATTAGCATTACATTTTCTACATGAATATAGCCCAAGATGTACTAAACTGGTGGCTATTATTTTCTTTTTCCACTTCTCAGCCAACAAACATCTCATGACCGGTGTATGATTGTGTATGTTGTGATTCTTTAAGGAATAACTTTCCTTACTGCTCCATTAACAGCTAAGAGGGGGAAAAAAAGCAGTTTCTGTCTAGAATTGTTATCTGGCTTCAAGGTCAACCTTACCTCTTTCCTCAGACAGGCTAATCTCAAGGAAGGAGAGGCTTAAGTAGGTAAAAAAAAAATGTGCTTTGCTAGAGAGATAGGGGGGTATTTTCTGACTTGTAGTGCTGCACCACTTTTGTCCCATTTGTCACTAATGCAGCAGATGCTGTTTCACCAACACACACAATTATTTTCTTACACCTGATAATTCTGGACAAGTATAACTATGGATTTTATGAAGGGTGAGTAATAAGCCTGTATGGTTGTGAGAACTGACTTCCCCACTATTTCAAGGTCCTAAAAAGAAAAGGAGACATTGCTGCAATAAAACCCCCATCTGTGACAGGTTTTCAATTTCTCTGTAATTTATTTCTAATGTTACAGATAATATCTGGAGCAGCTGTAGCCTGTTGCCCTTAACTGAAGATACCCACTTCACATCAACGTTAGCTAACAAACTATGAGATCCATATCAATATAAATTCACACTCTAACTATAGATGTTTCATCATTTAATGCTTGCAAGCTAAGTTATTTTTCTGAGATGGATCCGGTTTACCTATAAGCACATTTCCCAAAGGGATGATGGCTTGCTGTGCTGTGAGGGTGCCCAACTCATCAGAACATCATAAAAAACTTCAGTTTCAGATTTTTATTCCTCATCCCAATTGATTTCTTTTTCCAACACGTCCTACTGACTCTCCTCGTGTACTGCCTAGGCAACACACAGCATGTGCCCGAAACGGCTTCACGTTCCCATGAGATGGTCGGAGGCACAGGTGGCCAGGGTTCTTCAGTTCTGCTCTCTAACCCTTTTGCTGCTGTTTGGCTATCTGCTGGGCTAATCTCATGTGGCATCCTTCAACTGCTCCCGGGCCAAAACCAAAAAACCTCTGAGGCTTCTGCTGATGGGCCCTTTCTTAAGCCTTAGCATCTCTGTTCGTGTGGCAGAAAGCTATGATCAGTCTGTCAGGCACAGCAAGCTGAAAGGACAGAGGAAAAAGGACGCTGAGATGCAGCTGGAGCCTGTGTGGTGCATGCAGCAAGGCTTGCTGCAGGGCTGCCTGCCACAGCCACAACCCTGCATGCTGCCCAGTGGGTCGATGTGCTGCTGCATAAATATCAGAGGAAGAACTCTGTTGTCTCCTTCTTGACATTCCCCTTCTCTTGTGTAAGAAAAAGCACACATAGGAAATATGGTTTAGAGAACTCACCCTAACACTTGCTAAGTGAAGACTTGTGCCAACAGAGAGGTCAGTCAATACCATCAGAAACTTCGTACTATAAATGACATCCAAATTTTGTTTAAATGAAAAGGAGATGCAGCCTTCTGTGGGGTAATTTTGAACACAGTAATGCAAAGTGGAAATCAAGGGGAAGACTCAGCAGCTGGGAGAACTCAAATAGCACTTTCAGTGCTCTTGCAACTGTTTAGTAGGGAAAGTTATGCTCTGCTTTTCTGTTAAATGGGAGCTTTGCCAGATTCAACCTTCTACATTTTGAAAAATGTAGCATTATTTCAGGGGGACTGGCAAAGGCAGCACCGAGCAGGTTTTTCTGGCAGCTGCTCAGGAGCTCTTGCCTCCTGCAGCCAGGCACCACAGCTCTTGTGAGCACTAAGTGTGAGCAGCTCCAGAAACAGCCGGAGCCAAACCAAGCCCACATCAGAAGACAGCAGGTTTTGGTTTTGTTTTTGTTTACTTGAAGTATACATTTCTTTGTGCTTCTGGGAGACGCTGGTAGTGTTTGGCTGCCCAAGTCTGATTCTTATTTGGTAGCATCTCAGTCAGCCCAAAGCAAGACTAAACAAATCAACAATGTATGCTGTCAAAAACTGGCAAAATTATAAAGCCATTATCTAGAACTTCTGCTTAGCAGTGCTCAGTGGCAGACATGGAATGAAAGTTTTTATTCTTCTTTTTTTTTTTTCTCTCTAGTTTTCTGCTCAGTCCTCACGTTTGAAAGGAGCTCACGGAGTGATTCTGGAGAACAGAAAAGGAAAAGCCTCAGGAAGGAGCTCCTCTGGCTCCCAGCAGCTTTGGTGACGGCTATCACTGAGTGAAGAAACCCCATTTTTTTCTCCTACTCTTGTTAACCAGGGGTGAAGTACGTTGTGGGTTGCGACCATGTCCTGCTCTCCTAAGATGTAGCTGTGAAAATTGAGCAATGCAGTGATCTCTCCCTCTGTGGGACTTGTTTACATGTAATTAGATCAGAGAAAGCCCCGTTTAAGCAAATTAGGACGGCACCAGTTGAGTTTAGAAGTGTTTCTTTAATTCGGTGTTCCACTGTCATTCTGATGTCGTTCTGTTCAGGGAGTCGCCCAGAAGGGTGCACGGGGGTCTGGTGCGAAAGATGGATGCTTTCAGGAGCTCCCAAGGAACGCCGCAATGCATCCCCGGTCTGAAATGTGCTCAGGGAAAGCCTCACTGCAGGAGAGGCTGCAAGCACAGCGAGCGGGGCAAGCGCCGTCTGCTCGGGGTGCCGTGCACGGGCAGAACCACTCATACAGACAGAACTACGGCCGGCGATAAGGTCAGCCTGACTGCGCTATTGGGAGTCAGGCTGCAGTTTGGGTTAGAGGGGGGAAGTTAACAAACGGATCCTAACTGCCTGGCCCTGATTCCAGCCACTCGTTACTAACAACAAAGGCCCGCAGGGCGTTACGTGACACAAGCAGCTCCTTAACCCGGCCCTGCCCTGGGGTCCGGCCATGGATCTCCTACCACTGCCTCAGCCCTGCACTTGTCTTTGTCCGCATCTCTCCCGCACGCTCCCCTTCTTGCTTCCGAGCTGCATATTACACAAGAAATAATAGTCATTATTTTCGAACATAAACTCGCTGTAACGCCCTCCCTTGCCGGCCTGATTGTGTTCTGCTCCACGGTGTGATATTTGGTTGGTACACAGAAGGAGCTACCCATTCCTGAAAGAGCCTCTGCATTTCTCTTCTGCTAACGATCGATGTGGCAGGTGAATTACAAAGTCACCATTCTCAGGTTGATCTCTGCTTTTGAAAGCGTTGTTTTACCAATACAGCTTTTCATACACACCCAGAGTGCATGGAGTGAAACAACAATACCAGCAGTTAGCAAAGTCGTTTGGAGCACTTACTAAAAGCCTTACCCACCTCTGGGGCAGCTTCCTCTTGAAATCTTGAAGGTTAATGTGAGTAATTTCACCCCAGGAGTCCCTAGCCATCACAGACAGGTTACGTTATGAATCTTCAACGTGCATTCCAAAGCCCACTCTGGAAAGTGGGTTTGTTGAGATGAGTTTGCTCAGAACTTCTCTGAGATTAGGTCTCCTCCAAACCAGGCACAGATGCGTATGTATCCTGAAATAAAATGTTGTGCCTTGCTACGTCATCCTTTTGAAAAGCCACCTTGCCTTCCTGGCTATCGAATCTGCATCTTTTTTATCTATATGCCCTCCCTTGATTCAAGTGTATCCTGATGAAATGCCACCTCACCACCTAATTGCTGGATGCAACTACTGTTGCTAAGCAAGAAGAGAAGTTTTTTTTTATGTTGTCCAGCTGTCTGCCAGTGAATTAATACCTGCTTTAACACAAACACGAAACTACCATATCTAAGTAAGGAACACCGTTGTGCCACAGAAGTCCAAAGGCTCTCTGGGCTGAGGGAGCAGTACCATCACCACAGTGTGTGAGAGAAGGGGTTCTGCAGTTCTGCTAGGAGGGGAGCTCTCTCTATGCTAGTTCAATCACCTTTCAGTGTCTGTAGTGGTAAGGACTCTTCTGACTGACGTTTTGTTCACCTTGTGAAACTAGCAAATGAACATCTGCAGGCATCCTGAAACATCCTGAATCACGGTCAGAAAATCAACCTGAACTCCAGCTGAGACCCAAACCAAGAAGATGGCAATCCACAGACTGCTAATAGTGAGCTTACATTGCTTTCTTTGTCAACAAGCAAATAAACTATCGTGTAATTCTTTGTCCAGGCAGTGGTTATTCCACTCTTGCCCTTTTCCCTTCAAAATGGTGTCTGTTTGGTCTGAAAGACTCTCTTACAGGAAAAAAGACACAGAAAAGGCAGGCTTTCTAGATCTAGAGCCAGAATAAATACAAAAATGACAAGAGGAGACAGTACAAAATAAATTCACTGATGAATCCCAGACAACTACAGACAAACTTGTACCAAGTTTGGTACTTTGGTACACAGGCAAAGTAGCCTGTGATATGGCACTTTGTACCCTGGGCCTCTTGAGCTTTGCGCAGAAAGCAAGGTATACTGGAGAGGCAGTCTTCCTGAAGCACATGGTCTTTTAATCTTTAAATTTGCATACCATAATGAACATGCAACAAAGTATTATTATTATTATTTTGAATTGTCATTATGTTTCCAGTGCTGTATTAATGTTCTGATCGAAAGAAAGATCTGAAAGGGAAGAGAATGTATGTACAACTTTTTCAACTGCCCTAACATTCACACAGCCTTGCTATCATATAGTTGCACTTTCACCTTGAGTGATCCTTTCCCAAATTTCTTCTTCTGGCAAAGGCAAAGAAGGTTTATATTTGTGAAATCTCTTAGAACTTGCATCTTTCATTTTTATGTATGGCTGCTCATGTGGTTTACTTCCTGCATCCCACACGTACTTGGATGTTCACAAAGAACATAACTAATCATCTTGTTCTCTGTTAGCCAGAATCTGCCAGGACGGTCTAAATATATTGTCAAAATGATGTCATCAAGTTAGTGAATATTAAAGATGTGATAAAAATATTTATTCACTGAGGTTCCTAACGGGTCCATTTGGGACCTCTTCCTTCCATCTGTCCTCAGGGTTTGTCCCTTGCTCTCAGAAATGCCACTAAAACATGGAAAATACCTATTTAGCCTCCACCTGAGTGTCATTTGTATCCATTTCCCATTCTGCAGCTGCTCACAACACATCTCACAGTTCCTTTTTCCTATTCAGATGTTTGCTAAGAAAAGGCCTGGGAAGTAGGGACTAAACCTCATCTCGCAGAATTAAGGAACCATCACTGCTGAGGGAGAACAAACCAGGAAATACTTCTGTGCTGTAACAGAACATGCAAATGTCCCTCAAGATCTACAGATTTCTGCAAAAATTATTTCTCCTTCAATGGCAGTCTAACACAGAGTAAAACCATTTTTCTGTGGGAGGTGTACAAGGCCGGGCGCGAGGGGATAAGTGCTGTACCCAGGCCTTTCAGCTACAACGGCAGGGAAATGAGCTGGCCAAGAAGACAGCTGGATGTTCCTGCGAGGGCTTCTGTCACCAAAGGGACGCAGTTCTGTTATTGCAGCCTGGATGATTAATCTGCTCGTGCCAATTTGGGTGACAAAGCCCTGGTATGTGACAGTCACAGACTTCTAAATCACGGGGACAGCTCTTATATATGTTTTCCACCCTCAGAGCTCCAGCGAGAGACTCTAAGAAAGTGGGATTTGGGCATTCTGGAGATCAAGCAGTCTTTTACATGCATCTCAGAACTTCTCCACTTGCCTCCTTTGGTGTCTTTCTCCCAGTACTTGCATATTCTTTGTCTCTTTCTCCTCTCCATGTCACTGCCGCTTTTCAGATTTTGATAGTATTTTCACAGTCCGTTTTAAATATGTCCTCTCTCAACCTTTAAAAAAGTACTTTTGTACCAAGAGCTTGTTCTACAAAAACTTGTGCATGTCTTAGTTTTTCCATAGTTACATCTGAAAACGTTTCTACAATTGGATTAACGAAGAAATGCATCGCAGGAGGGTTTGTTCTTTTTTACTGTTTTAATGTCCATAGATTTGACACCCTGCCTTTATTATTTTTTTAGTGTAAAGTCTTCATAGCTCCTGTCTGAAAGTCACCTGGTGCTGGTTGCCACCACGTGGCATGTGTTAGTCCAGGGAGGACTCTGATGAGCCCAGCTGCACTAGAGAAACTTGAACAAGATGGGTGGTTCTCAAAGGGGACTTGGTTTTGTTCCAGAATAAGTTCTTGGTTTTGAGTAAATATGAAACAGGAAAATGAAGGGGAATCCCCACCCCTGCCACTCTGCAATTGAAACCTCTTTCTAAGTAACAGGATAACATCCATAGTCTTTATCAGCAAGGCAAGGTTTGCAGGGAAAGAGGATATACAAATCCAGCCGGTATATGCATTTCTGAAGGATGTCATCAATCTTGTTTTTCTGCCGTCTCCCCTGGCTACATTGGCTGATCTAACAGGCAGCGCTCTATTACAAACCTTGCCTCACTCAGCCTTAGAACATGCTGGCTTTCTAAGTTTTGTCCGGAATGGTCTGTGAGTGATTCTGCCATCTGGTGGAGAACGGTTTTTTTTTGTTTTTTTGTTTTTTTGTTTTTTCCAGTTTAAACATGCAAAGGAAGGCTCTTAGAAATAAACGCAGAAAACTTTCACAAATCCACTGATGCCACCGTAAAAGCAGGGCACAAACTAAACTCTGACTGCAAATGAAAAACTCAGGCTGAATATTTGTTCTATGCTTTGTTTTGTTCCACTGAAGACTTAACGTCTCAATTCTCTCTTGCCTCCAGAGAAAGCACGTCCATGGACTTTTTGGTATTCTTTTGCTCAGCAGGTTTCACAGAGTCACCCAATATAGATCAGCCATGTTATTCTTTTTATCTATGGTAGCTTTGATTCTGTGAATTTTCCTTGGCAGCCCCTTCTGCCTTTCTTGTGTATCTGGAGAGATACGCAGGCACTGGATTTTGACTTTTGACCCATCTTACTTATCTTAAAATCATGTTATTCAGAAACAAGCCAAGGCCAGAGAGGACACAGCATGGTAGAACATTTTGAGATAAATGAACTGTAGTAGTGTTACTCACGAGGGAAAAATCCCAAATCTGCCTGGGTGGATCTGAAAGAGATTGCTGCATCATGACTTTCTTGGCTGTCAGAAGACAAGCCACACTTTCCTTGCATAGGCAAAACAAGCCTCACGCAAACACATTCAGAAATGCAGTGCAGTAACGTACTTGTGAGTGCAGGCCTTCTGGCTTTCTACACCAAAATACAGTTTCTGGAAGATTCATGAGAATATTTGTTTTCTCCAATTTCTACTGAAGAAGGCCTGGTAGGATACAGACCGATACTTTGCCTTTCCAGCTCTTTAACTCTTTCAGTGCAGGAGATGCCACTGTATCTAGATGGGGCAAGTAGAGCTGCAGGGAGCTATGGACTTGGGCCTGTTGGCCCTAATCCCTCATCAGACACACTATCTGCATACCAGCTCTGCTCTTCCTATTATTTTTCAGTTAGATTGCTGAGACAGTCTTCAGTAGCTCCGCAGCGGCTGGGCCAGGCCACCACTGGGATGGTGGCAGACAGGTGGGCAGGGAAATGGCAGGATCTGCTTCAGCTAGCTTACGCAGTAGTACTAGTGCTGACAATATACACACAGCTCGTTGACTTCAAAGCATACCTCTGCAAAAGAGAGCTGTCCTATTCACTTCCTCCTCTCCTCACTGCTGGCTGCAAACTCTGCTGGTGAGACCTTTTTGGGAAGCAGGGCGCTGCTGGATTGACACAGCTATCTCGCTTAGTTAGGTGATGCAAGTGAGCCCGTCAAATAAATACCTCACTGAAAACATGTCCTGAGCTCATTTAATGCTTTACTGAAACAATGGTCTTGCCAGGAGCTGTGAATTCCCAGCCAAACATTTCTGGGAGCCGGCTTTGACCGGCTTGACCTGACCACAGAGCTATCTGATTGAACAGCAGGGTGTTTAATTCCATTTGCCACCAGTCTGTCAGCTTGCTTTCCCAGGCAGTCAGATGGGCGCAAGACATCACAAGGAACACACAGCTGGAAGCAGAGACCCGGAGATGGAAATGGGGCCCAGGAATTAACCCCTTCTAAAGGCAGAGAGCCATTCTCTGAGTGGTCTGTCCCTTATCACCTCACCACACCCTGGGTGTCCCACCACTACCTGTGGTAACAGTCACTTGGGCTGATAATCCCTGTGGTATCTCATGTGATAGAACCAAATTCTCAGAAGTTGCCCTCAGGTGCTGCGTAGGGAGAAGGGTGCATGCTGCCACTGATTACTTTAGCTATCCCTACCCAGCTATTCCTGTGCTGCAAGGGAGCTGAAAGCTTTCTTTGCAAGGAATGTTGGGCTGATCATACCCCCAAAGACACTTCCGATGGGAATTTGCAGACTGTTCTGTTTTATAGCTCATTTACTCTGTACTTCAAGCTAAACCCGTTCTCTTCTGTGAAAGCTTCTTTGGAAATGCACATCCTGACATCCAGAGAGCACGTCTCAGCTGTGTATTTTGCATTTCATTTGCACAGCTGCTTAAGAGAATTTTCTTACTGATAGCAAATGCGTACATTTCACTGCAGCAGCTTAATAAGACTGAGAAGGGAGGATCTCTCATCAAGCAGCTAATCTTTGCATCACCTTCAAAGCTTTCTCCCCACACAATTCCAAAATTATGATCTTGATATTTCTTTGCCTAGTAGCAGGCAAGATTTGCTGTTGTAAATATAGCTTTGATCAAGCAGCTCTAGCAAGTAAAGCTGTTCCAGTTCCAGGCACCACTTCCTCCTGATGATTACTTTCTTAGCAAAGCTTACTGCCCCCACAGCGTACTGCAGAGCGGGATCGCTGCCCACATCTCGGCGAGCTCAGATCGCAGTCTGGCACGTTAAGCTCTTGCTCAAGAGGCTGCATCCAGATGAGACAATGGCACTGGCACACATTCCTCCATGCTGACACGGATGGGAAAGGACAATGGTCTCTAGGAGAGGAGAAGCCACAAGCAGCTGGGGAGCGGTAGTCACCCATCACTGTCCCCTTGGTCCATGCAGCCATAAAATTATTTTAAAGAAGACCAAAATATAACTTCAATAAAACTAAGAAAACTTTACGGTGTTACCTATACTATATATGGATATCAGCCCTCCATTTTTGCTAAGTTTTCTTTCCAGTTTTCAACACAAGTGGAGCCTGTAAGAGCCCACTATCTGTGGCTTCCTCCCTGGCTACAACCCAATCCTAGCAAACCACTTTTGCAGAAGTCTTTCCCAAAGTTTATTTCATTTTTTCATAGCCCCAAGATGTTAAATTCTGCTAGTATGTAAGGCTATCATATCCTAAAGTAACGTCTTTAAATATCGTTGTATGTATTGACTTGAATGTATTTTTAAAAGGAAACTTTTGAGTGCAGGGGACTGCTTATCTTGCTTTTATAGGGTTCTGAAAACACTGAGAATACTTAACTATAGGATATTTAAATCCCAGCTTGCGCGGGGACAAGTAACAGTGATTAGAAAATTAACCAGCCTTTAAAAATAATATCTCAGTGACTTCCAGCTTGTGTGACACACTGTGAACTATTATAGGCTCTCAAATGAGTAACGCTGCCTTCAGGGAAGGAGAAGCAGCTGATGTAGCACAGACTTGTTCTGCTAAAAGGAGCAGGCTGAAAACCAGGACCAGCACCAAAATGTCTCAAAGATCTTCCCTTCATACAGGGAAAAAGAGATGTGTCAGTGACTGGGAAGTCACTGGCGGATGAGAGACAGCCTTTCTCCCCCCGGCTTTGAGACCACTCTGGGCACATGGATACATCGTGGAGGGTTTAGAAACTTTTCAAAGACTTCCATCTGAGTGGTTTATGGTTGTTCTGCTGACCAACGTCGCAAGAAACGTGTGCTGCAAGCACATCTTTCACTTAAGCCAATGCTAGCTTCCCAACATTTATGTTTTCATATTACCTGCATTTAAATATCTCCCTTCAGCATCCAAGGTGAGGTCTGAACGACAACCAAATACAGCTGGCTCTGTAATCTCACACCTAGTTCTGCAGCACCAAAGCACTGTGGGTGCTGAGCAATGCGTGCTCCCTGTCACTCTCCCCGCTATGCATCCGCTGCACCATCAGCTGGACCTCCTGCAGCTGCAGGTTAGAGCATTTGGTTAGGGCTAAAGGTCCAGCTTTTGGTTAGGGCTATAACAATTACCTGTCCACCCCTAATAAAGGCAAACCTATCCATGAATCAGAATAGCCTTCAGGGGGAACTTTTGCTTGGATTTTGTTTGGAAACAAGTTTCCTACATCTCTCCCTATTCTTACATTTATAACATGCAAACCAAAGTCTTATGCAAGATGAAGAAGTGGGTCTTATGAAAGTGACACAAGCAGAAAAGCATGGGAATATTGTTTCTCTTAATCAGAAGGGTCATCTTGCATTTAGAAAAGTGGCAAGATGTTTTCAGAAACGTAATTGCCTAAAGCATGTGTGACCCCTGCTGTCAGTTTCTCGCTTCAGCTAGATTAACAGAGCCAGCCTTAGCCTAACCATCACAAGAAATACATTTAACAAGTAAACCGGCCTGGATCCCAGAAGACCTTAACCATCCCTTTGTGCTCCTTGGACAGTAGCATTTTATCTTATGACAGCTGATATTCTAAAGCACAATGGGCTTCTTCCACTCAGCTCAGGGATAGAAACTTGAATGGAAGCAACATACACGTGTAAATAAATTACAAAATCTTAATAAAAGTTTTTCCTATGCGGCTCCAGTGTATTGTAAAACAAAACCTATCCAGTCACTGCTTTTAGCGACCCAACAACAGAAAAAAAAGAGTGCTTTAGCCCCAAAGAGTAAGAGAGTAAGAAAGAGCAAGAAAGAAAAAATAGTACAGAGTAAGGAAGCAGAACAAGGACTGCCTCCCTGTTAAACAGCATGCCTCATTGATTTGGAGACCAGAAAAATGTCAAACTTGTCAACTATGCAGCTTCACTTCTGGAAAGGTTGAACACATGCCATTCTCCATTAAGGACAAGAGAAAGGGAAGAAGCTGACCCTGACAGATCCAGCCCTGCTATCAAACGCCTAAAGGTGGAGTTAGGTATCTAAACTTAGACTCCATACTTAAAACCTTGCCAACATACCTATATATACAGTGTATATATATGCTGTATTCTCTCAGTTGTCTCTTAATCCAGTCTTGTTTTCTTTTTGTTGTTATTATTATTTAAATACACAGCCAGCTCTCTTCTGGGCATCCCGGAGCTGTGATTCTCTGCATGCTCCACTCAACCAGCAGGCAGCTCCTTTAAACAAATTTGCCTCAGTCTCAGCTTATAAAGAAGTAAAAATACAATTGTTTTCTGTGCCAAGGTTATTAAAAATACATTCTTATACTGCGCTTCAACCAGAGATCTCCTCCCTGCACTTCCTGGATGTGACACAGCCATCTAGAGGCCTAAAAATAATCCTGGCTGTTCTGACACACCGCCAGCCTGCATGCGTATCCTGTATTTATGTGAGCTATGAATACAATTTCAGTCTCAACTGCCAAATTCCCTAGAAGATGGCACAGCTACATTTTATGCAAAAAGGGCAGACTGCAACAGGAAAGGGAGTTTTCTTATGCACCTACTACAGGGAAATGGCAAAGATTGCATTTTGAAAAGATGAGTAATTTCAACAAAACCAGTGAGAAGGGAATGCATTTCCCCTTTCATTAGTTCCAGTCATACCATAGATTGCAGCGATGACCCTTTGGGGTGGATCCCCTGCAGCAGGGCTGACTGGACACCGAGTGTGTTTTCTTCCCCAGAAAAGATCCTTCAGCTACCGGAGGAAGATACCAGCAAGACCCAAGTCAGTCAGATGAAAGCAGAAACAGAAACTCAGCAAGACGAGCTAATAGGGAGAAAAGATGTTTTCGTTGGACCAGGCAATGTGGCTGAAAACACAGAGGCCGGCTCTCAGGCACACAAACCCTCTTCTGTACTCACAGCACCACCGAGCGAGCAGGAGGTGGAACAATAGCTCCCTTCTCTCAGGAAGGTTATCCACCTCCGCAGGAGGACTCTGGCAAAGATTTGATACCGACTGAATCCAGCTATTTATTTCTTTTTGCACGCCGTTCATATGTTCAAGTATCATTAAAAATTAGTTTAGTATAATTAAAATTTAGTTTAAGCTCAGTGCGTCAACTACTACAGCACAGCAAGAATTCATACAACTCGATTTTTGCAATACCTGTCAGGAGATAAACCCACAGCTCTCCCCCGTGCTTAGCGGGGGTCTTTCTGGTAAAACGGCTCTGTGTTTTACAACAGGATTTCCCATTACCCAGGACCGTACTGGCTCCTGTTGATGGTTTTTCACTTCATGTTCTTAACCTTCTCTATCTTTGCAGCAACTGAGCTGTCAAATGGAAGGCTGAGATTGCTATCAGAGAGAGAGTACCAGCAGGAAGAGAATCTGTATGCAGTAGAAATGAGGTGCTTCTTTACATCTGCATGATAATACTGGAGGAGCTAACAGAACGAGCTGCATCTTCCCAGTTAAGAGTGAGGTTTTGCAAAACAAAGGGGATCTTCACCACTTATCCACTCCACCTCTCCTTTACTCGGCATTCCTCTCTTTTGTTTCTAATTAAACAAGGAAGTTGGGTTATGAATGGCTTCCAAAAAATGGTAAGATGCAAAAAAAACCCAAACCAACCTAAGCAAACACCGCACGTCTGTAAACCAAAGTGTGCTTCTTTTAAAATCCAGGTGAAATACTGATTGCATAACGGAGCAGAACAGACATCTTGGGAGAAAAATCTTAATATGAAAGGTAAATTGAGGGCCCATCAGGCTTGTTCTCTGAACTCCCTTAAACTGCAAGCCTCATGTTTGTTGTCAAACCCCAAGAAGATACAAAGCTCCCTCACCCATCAGAGCGAGCCTTCTTTTTCCCTTCTTGAGCACGCAGGTGAATTGCAGGAGCATGCTGCTGGATGTTTCTGTCACTGCTAAGCACATGGACAGCACGCCAGCATTTGGTAGCACAGTACTGCTCAAGAGCAAGTCTCTTCTCAGCAGCTCAACCCTATAAATGCGTACAGCCTGTTAAGAGAGCTGTCATTTCCTCCTGACAGATTTTGCAGATAATGCAAACTAGACATTGGTTAGAGATCACCTGTACTCCGAAACGCTGTCAAACTCTCATCTGAAGCTCCTATTACATAGATCGCTATCAGAATCAGATCTTTACCTTAATACCACATTGACTAACATTAACGCTTTCAAAAAAAAGTTTACTCACATCTATGGGCAGCCCAAATAAGGCTTTCAGGTTGCTATAGCTGTCGCTGGGCATTCATTTCATGAAATGAGACAGACAGAGAACACATTCCTGCTGAATTGAAGCTCTGTCTTGAAGGTGGACTTCCTGGAGAACAAACCGCCCTTTGATAGGTGTAGCAGCAGCACACCACCCTCCTTCAAGCTCATGCCTGACAGAGAAGCTGCTCACCCAGCAACAGGAAAACTCCTCTGGTGCAGTGCCTCCCAGAGCCTGCAAGAACACACACAAAACCAGATGCAAAATCTGTCCGAAAAGTGCTGAGTTACCAAAGCTAGTGGTAACAGAAAGCCTTGTACTGAGAACCTGTCAATCAGTAAAGGCACATTTCCTATTCCTCTGGGGAAAATGAGAAAACTTGGCATCTGTATTTGCAGTATTTGTGAGGACAGGGTTAGTGAGCAAAGATAAAATATGAGTCACTGGTGGGGTAAGCTAATTGGAATCATCTGCATCTGTTCTCATTTTTAAATGCCACCCTAGTATCTAAGCTAGTTTTTCCCCTGGACTACAGCAGTGTAGCTTTTTAAAAGAGAAAAACACTAACATAGGCAGCAAAGCACCTGATAGGACCGAGGTGCGACTTGCATCTACAGGTCAGTCATTTGTAGAACATAAAAACAGAAGCAGAAAGTCAATAGCACGGTTTGTACAGTACAGCTCCAAACGTGAAGGCATGCATAGGGCGATGCTACACATTGTTAAAGATGCCAAACCCTGGTTTCTCTTTCATGAATGCCAAAACTGAATTAAATACATATAATTAGCAGGGAAATGATGCAGTAAAAACCAGAGTAAGCGTCTCTCCCCCTGGATAAGTACCAGTGATTTTTCTGTACCATTCTTCACCAGCACCATCCAGAGAGCGTGGGGCCACCTCTGCAGTGGGACGAGGATGAAGGCTGAGCGGTCAGGAAAACACACACAGCATCTCTGCAGAAAGAACCTGTACTGGGGATCTCTGTGCGGGACAGAAAGGAAGAGAGGACGTGCGGAGTCTGGGCTATTCAGAAAGAATTTGGTGGGGAGTATCGAGAAGGGGGTGAATAAAAGCACACAGGCATGCGTGCACAGTACACGTGCAAGCCCGTGCATACATACATGCGGCCCATGTTCTTGCACAGGAAGGGGAGGCACACAGCCTTCCTCATGTGCCGTGAGTTCAGCCCCAAAACACGCAACCCCCCCTTTAAATTACACAGACAGAAACCCAAGCAACACTACTGTGTCTTACACACACCTATACCCTTAAAGCACAGACGATTCAAGCAGGAGATGAGAAAGACAAGGACAATTCTCCCCCTCAATAAGCAGAGATCAGTCGTGTTAAAAATTTATTTCCACCTTACACATGGCATCCAAAGAAACAACACATATAAAGAGATCATTTATCCAGCAATTACACAAGCTTCCCGCAGTTAACATTTTGAATCATATGACAAAGAAGTAGTTCAAGATACTTCATTAGTTAGGGACAATAGGTACATCTCAAGGGAGAGTTCTTGAGCATATGGAAAATATCACGTCACGTAGGTGACCGACATGGCTGATACGTTCCAGAATCAGGCAGCATTTGCAGAGTTCCATTTTACACAATACCATTCACTTTCTCCTGTGGATCTGCTCCTCTCCCTGCAGAGTCTTTCGTATTTGCAAGCATTTTCTTTTGTTCATTCTGCCACTTGATATGTACATCAGTCCCACCTCACACGCTGCTGTCACACAGAGTTCTAATTCCGTCGCCATTCCCAAACCGTAGGAGTCTTTGTGGCCTGTCTACGTTTTAGAAGAACTTGTGCACAGCACAAATTAATGCAAATGGCTTTCTCAGAGTATGTACTGAGAGATGCGCATCCAGAGACTGCCCTGCCCGAACACATCTCTCAGCAGTCCAGGCTCTATTTTTAAACTAATTATAGAATTACAAAAAAGTATACAAAAAATTATCCTTGGACAAGTACAACGTCTACGACACAGTTAGCAGAGATGTAAAGTTACTCAGGTAGTTCTAACTCTGAAACGTTACGGAGTGTTGCAGTGCAAACTCAGGTTACACAGAGCAGTAATTTTTTCTAAAATGGAGAACTGTGTAACAGAATAAGTCATTTATATGCTTCAGAAGATGTGCATTGCTTCTTACACAAAGACTGAGCTCCTAGGAACTAAATATTTCTCTCCACGGCTGTAAACTTCCATACCTGTTTATGTTTGTGTCATTTCCCTCTTTAAATCTGCTAGAGGTAGATGAAGACGAAATAAACCCCAAAATGTAAGAAGTAAGATACTGCAAATCAATTCTAACCTTGCAAATCTAGAGAACATATGTTTTCACCAGATTTACCGAGCACGTTTATTTTTTCTTTCATACTTAAAATAGAACGGCACTCAACTTCTTCCTCCCATGCTGTCATATCAGCGCTTGGTACTGGCACAAAGTCATTTCCAAAGCGTTCCCGAATTAGCACAGAACCCCCAATCCCAAAGCAGGCCTCACAGCACTTAGGGGCTTGTGTGCCCGGGCCGTACCTCGGAACAAGGAGTGTGGCGGGGCGCAGACCCCGAAGAACGTGACTCACGCGGGGCGAGGGAGGGGAGCCCAGCAGCCCCCGCTTGCCGCAGACAGCCACCCTTGGCAACGTTTCTCCACGGGTATTCTGAGCATGGCTGCCCAGAGCACGGGCTGCTAAGTATTTGGCGGCCACCGTGAAACCAGAGATTTTCATAGGCTCGCAATCTCAAGTCAAGCCTTGGTTTTGGCAAAGAGAAAACTGCGAAGCGCTAACAGGTTTTCTAAAAAACCTAATGAATGAGTCGACGCCCTGATAGATTAAAAGAAGAACCGAAGGTAACTGCTTAGATCTCTTCTCCTGTTTATCTACAGCTTGGCCTGGGGCTTCAAGTTTTCCAGTGTCTCCTCTAGTCTGTCTCCCTCCACCAGAAATTTTACCTAATTTATCAACGTATTCAAGTCAAGCATATAAGAAATAGGAACGAGCTCGGAGCCCTCATTACAACAACAAAACGAAGTACCTTTGCTCTCTGTCACCTACCAGACAAAAGGGAGGAAGCGTAAGAGCCAGAACATCTGCATTACAGTGCCTCCGAGTTTCTTCACAACCACAACATGGACATGATCACAAAGGTGAGATTACTTCCCTCTCTCATAGCAGTAGCCACCACCATCTCACGTAGTATGCAAAATATATAATGACTTTAGTAATATTTCCACAGCAGTTTGAAGCGTGCCAGCTTCTTTGTTAAGTTACCATTTGTAATGTAATGTAATGAAGATGATCAGACAGAGTGAGATAGGAAAACTCTGACATTTCACATCATTCAGCTTGTTTGTTTTAGTTACAGAATAACGATCCTGGCAGTTAAATGAAAACCACCGCTCGAAATGAATGGGGCAATTCTGTGCATTCTAAAATCAATGCAGATTTAAATACCCGTTGTCCCCCACAACGTAACATAGTAACCTCCAGAAAACCCTGCTTTATGGACGCTGAACCAATTTACTCTTACTGCTTTCCTGCTCGCTAAGCTTGAAGTGTGTGTAGGCTAAGATGCCAAACAACGTGCACAGAATGCCAAGGCCTTGGTTAACAGACAGGGGGTCCTTAAACAAGAGGCACCCTCCCAGCAGCGTGATGCAGAACTTGAAGTGTCCGAACATGTTGTATCTAAGCACCTGTTAAGGATTACAAAAAAATCACATCGACATTTGCAGTTAACAGAGTGGTTAGGAACTCAGTTAGTTGTACCCAAGGCACACAAAGGTGTATCGTGTTCAACTCACGCGGTCGGGTCACCGTCCCTGGAGGCGTTAAAGAGACATTTAGAGGTGGCACTTTGGGCCATGGTTTTGTGGGAATGGTAGCGATGGGTTAGCGGTTGGACTTGATGATCTTAGAAGTCTTTTCCAACCATAACAATTCCACAACTCTATGAGATATGCTAAAAAAAACCAAAAACAACAACAACAAAAAAGTGCTTTTCCAGCTTCATCGTATAAGAGAAAGCAGGCAGGTCACAAACTGGTTTTCCCACAGTAAATCAATCCAAATGAATGCTAGCATAACTGATATGGAAACAGGAAAGGCAACTAATGTTACAAAGGATACGTGACAGGCGACGTATTTCCAATGATCCAGTAAATGGACAAGTTTACCATAAAGGCTATCACACCAGACAGCAGCACCATTATCTGTGGATTAACGCACACAGTCAGCAACCCCACATACTTCTGACCATCTGTAGATACATTCCAGGTTCCTTTACTTTCAAATACAACATATCAGGCAAGAAAAACATATCAAGAACAAAAATAAAACAGTTTCGGGTCAGTACAGACAAAGGTCGATGAAAGCCTTACCACAGCAGAAAGCGTCCAGGGCCCAAATATGCCCCCTTCTCCAAAGACTGGCTCAAAGAAGGGAATGATGAACAGCAGCATGGCCGAGGACATGGGTGCCTGATAGTACAGCAACTGCATGGAGTTTACCTGCAACTCATGCTGCTTCGCTCCGACCCACTAAGACCAAAAGAGAAAGCTGTTAAGCATCAGGAAAACAACCCAGCATTTGAGCAGAAGCAAACCATCTGCTAGCACAGAGTGTTTCTCATGCGGACAACACCAGACAGGCGGACCGGTGAGCGCTACTGCCCACCTTTGCCAAACCAATGTTTGTCTTTTGTGAGTACAAACACATGGAGCACAGTCACACCATGAGGAAATGCCTCCTGAATGTATCCCCAGCCCTGGAGACACTCAAGGTCAGGGTGGACACGGCTCTGAGCAACCTGGCCTAGCTGTAGGTGTCCCTGCTCACTGCAGGGAGTTGGACTAGATGACGTTTAAGGATCCCTACCAACTCAAATGATTCTGTGATTCTATGAAAGGGAACACAGTGAGATCCCTCTCAGCCAAATATCTGGGCACCTCGGCCTTCCTTTCCTTCCTGGTGCTAAGAGTTACTCTTGAGGAATAACAAAAAAGGAGCAGAGCTGGGAAGAAAACACCAGCTCTCTTTTACTCACAACAAATTCAGGATCCTGCCTATGATGGAGCTGAGCACCTTGGCCTGGGCAGAGGCCGCCTCCTACCCTGCCTGCGCTCCGGATATATATACGCACTCTGAGTATATATTGGCTTCTAAACTGCTGCCTCTTTGAATGCAGCATAACTTATGCTGATTTTCAAAGTAATACCTTTACTTCCACACACAAAAATTGTGCTATTTATTGCCAGGAATGTTTCCAGAGCTCTATTAAAATATTTGGCTACCAAACGTGGTGAACTTTCCTCCTTTCACATCTCATTTGTTGGCAACATGAATTCCAATACACATTTGCTAATTTTTTTGAAAAACTCAGGTGCCATCACTTCCCCAGCACACAGCCACCTGAAGTCACTCCGCAGCACCTCTCTCCCCCTTCTGCCCCAAACAGGACAAACCACTGCTACTGGTCATCTCGTGTTCCAGAGCCCCGCATCTCCTGCAGGCACTCTGTACCTACTGCAATCAAGCGGGCTCAAGCTGAGACAACATCGCATCAGCGGGACAAGGGCAGCTTTTAGGGCTGTGGCAGATGATGTGTTGAAAGACAACAGCAGAAAGGGCTGAGCCACTCTGCGTTCTTCCACCGCAACAGAGCAGAGGGTTACACTTGGCATGATCACATCCTGAGTCTGAAGGGACCTATAAGGAGTCCAGCTCCAGCTCCACACGGGACCAACCCGAAATGAAACCCCCGTGTCTGAGAGCGCTGTCCAAACGCTCCTTCAACTCCGGCACCTGGGGCCGCGCCCACTGCCCTGGGCAGCCTGTTCCATGCCCACCGCCCTCTGGTGAAGACCCTTTCCCTAATCCCCACCCGCCCCTCCCCTGACACAGCTCCATGCCGTTCCCTCGGGCCCTGTCGCTGTCACAGAGAGCAGAGCTCAGCGCTGCCCTCCGCTCCGTGTGAGGAGCTGCAGCCGCCATGAGGCCTCCCCTCAGCCTGCCCTGCTCTGGGCTGAGCGCACCCAGGGACCCGAGCCGCCCCTCGCACACCTTGCCCTCCCGACCCTTCTCCATCTTCGCAGCCCCAGCGCAGCCAATACGGGAACCGCGGAAGGATGCCGACGGAGCGCCAGCAGCTCAAGGACACGCCGTAGGAGCGACGGCAGAGCAGGGCAAGGGCAGCGCCGGCAGCGAGAGCCGAGCGCCGGACAGCCCAGCGCCGGACAGCCCGCTAGCACCGCCCGCTCCGCTCTGAGGGGCGCGGCCGCTCCCGCAGCGCAGCCCGCCCGCGCCCCCCCGGCCCCGCCGATACCGACCACTTGGTAGAGCGAGGTGACCAGGACGCCCAGCGTGGCGAACACCGTGCCGAGGGCGTTGAACTTCACGTCGTAGTAGGAGTTGAGGAAGACGCCGAGCGTGATGGGCACCTGCGGGACGGAGAGGCGTTGGGGGGCGGCGGCGTGGGCTCGGCGCGGCCCCGGCCCCGCGTCCCCCCCTCGGCCCTCACCAGGGTGAGCTTGATGCGGAGCGGGAAGCTCTTGCCGTACGCTAGGCTCTGGATGAGCACGATGACCGGCGTGGTCATGGCCTTGGCCAGCTGGTAGGTGCCGATGGTGTTGCTCTGCAGCGAGAGGTTGGTGAAGACGACGAAGCCGCAGAAGCTGAGCGCCAGCGGCAGCACCTGGGCGGCCCGCAGGCTCTTGGGGGCGAAGGCGCCGAGCGCCTGGCAGAGGTAGAGGCCGAGCCAGGTGATGGCGAAGTGCACCAGCGTCAGGCTGAGGTTGGGGAAGCCCAGCCGCACGTACAGCCACTTGTTCAGGAAGACGATGCAGATGGAGGCGGCCAGGTTCACCAGCAGCCCCGCCGCCAGCCGCCCCTGCGCCGGCATCCAGCCCATGCCGCCGGCACCGCGCGGCACCTCACGCCACGGCACGCCGCGCCCCGC
>NC_034409.1:35694013-35697821 GCF_002078875.1 Numida meleagris | reverse complement strand
GGCTCCGCCCGCCAGGGCTGCGGGGACCAGCCCGGAGCGCGGCTCGGCCCCTACCGGCAGCGGGCTCCCGCCCCGGGTGCGCCGCCCCGAGCAGGCGGTGCGGTTTTCGCGGGCACGCAGCGCTAGGGTTGGCCTTTGTCAGGTGGCAGCGGGCGCTGAATTAACGGAGCTGCTGCCGCTGTCGTGCCCTCTGCATTGGAGCTGCGTCCTCCGCCCTCTCCCTTTACGGGAAAAGAAGCTAGACACATTCACACACGTAAACGTGGCAAGGCGGTTTCTAAACGAAACGCAGAACCTCACGCTCGTTTCCAGACACGACCTCCAGGTCAGAATTAAAACCTCCGAGCAGCTAAATGGTGCCCCTCAACGGCGCTGTCTCCTCTGCGGGGCTGCCAGGAGCCGGTCGCTTTGCTCTTGGTTGGACATTCCTCCCCTCCACCCACTGCTCCTGCCCTTCTGGCCCCTGCTTTCCCCGTGCTGCCTCCCTTTCTTTATTCACTGCCGCTCTGGGCTTTCTTGGACTGCTGAATGCTCCCAGCCTACAGGCGGCTCCTCGGCACATACATGGAGAAGGTCACGCAACCACCAGCTTTCGATGTGTACTGGCAGTTTAGATGTGAATGAACAAACATTTTCTGTTTGTAAAGCACGTTTATTAGAAAAAAAAAATTACAAAAGAGACTGTGTAACAAATATCATCTCACGTTGGTCAGGGCTTCAGAAGTGAAATCTGCGTAGCTGTGTTTCTTGGAACAAAGATGGGAATGGATTACACAACGAACAAAAGCATGGACTGGTTAATCAGTGTCCAGGTTCAAAAGTGTTTGCAGATATCTACAGGAAATCCTAAGACTGAATTTCATATCCCAAGGGATCAAGGTCCTGGTCCAGAAGCATCAGAGAAGATTCCCTCAGCTTCTGTAAGAATTTTCGGAGTTCTTCTTTTGAAAATACCTAAGAATAAAAAAAGTACATACTCAAGTTGTATTTATTTGCAAGGAATTGCACCGGTATCAAAGTGAATAGTGGTTAGCCGAGTTACTCAGTGTTTTCACTGATGTTTCATCCAGGAGTGCCCACAACAGACATTTCGGAACCACGGTTGGCAGGGGACTGGAAGCAGTGGCAGTACTCAAACCCCACAAGGAGTGTCCGGATAGCTCTGTCTCAGCTACCACACAAAGTACTGGCGAACTGACAAGTTTAATTTTCCCATTACTGCTGGCAGAGATCTTAAGAAGCCAACCCCTGTAAACGCATCGCAGTGTTTTTCTTAGTCTTGACGTTTCTCATCAGGTTTCTAATCCCCTACCCCACCCCCTCCAAAATGGATGTGTTTTGGGGGGGTGTGATTTTTGTGAGGTATCCATTTTGGAGGACTGTATTTGAGGGTCTTGGAGGGAGGGGGTTGGGTAAACCAAGTACTCCCAAGTGAAACCTGCTTATAAAATGTCCTGAAGTGTAACGGAGAAAAAAAACAATTCTATCGTTCAACTTCTTTCAATTCAATCTCCGTTATCCAAAAATTGGTACCCACACTACTCAGAAGAGCTATTTTGTAATCACCTTTGGTGTTTCAAAATTGACTCTTGGATTCCTTTTAATCAGCATGAGAGGAAATTCTTTACAACTGCAGCGAATGGGAAGACATAAAGGAACTCCGGATGTTCCGAACCATACGGTGTCTTCCTCTCTGCATGGAAGCTTTTTCCACAGCCAACCTGTGGAGTTTTTCACTGGAAGCCGAGCTGCCCGCGGCGCTCAGTAACTCACCGTGTAGAGCTTGTGCCGCTCGGACGCCACCATGTCAGCCAGCCGCAGGCACTCCTGGTACTGCCCAGTACTGTGCAGCACTGTGTGCAGTAAGAAGCACATCATTGGCAGACACAGCTTCCGCAGCAAAATCATCTGATGTGTTCGTTCGGGGTCCTCCTCTGCATCCTTACCAAAGCACGGTAGAGATTAGTATTACAAGTATTATTACAAGCATATAGTATTATTATTGGAAGACTGTGTGGAGGAAACGGACCTGGGGGTATTGGTCGATGCTGGGCTGAGCATGAGCCAGCAGTGTGTCCAGGTGGCCAAGAAGGCCAATGGCATCCTGGCTTGTATCAGAAATAGTGTTGCTAGCAGGAGTAGGGAAGTCATTGTCCCTCTGTACTCAGCCCTGGTGAGGCCCCACCTCGAGTACTGTGTCCAGTTTTGGGCCCCTCACTGCAAGAAAGACATTGAGGCCCTGGAGCGTGTTCAGAGGAGGGCAATGAAGCTGGTGAGGGATCTGGAGCACAGGCCTTATGAGGAGCGGCTGAGGAAGCTGGGATTGTTCAGTCTGGAGAAGAGGAGGCTCAGGGGAGACCTTATCACTCTCTACAACTACCTGAAGGGAGGTTGTAGTGAGCTGGGGGTCAGCCTCTTCTCTTGTGTAACTCATGATAGGACGAGGGGGAATGGGCTCAAGCTTCATGCGCCAGGGAAGATTTAAGCTGGACATGAGGAAATACTACTTTTGTGAAAGAGTGGTCAGGCGCTGGAATGGGCTGCCCAGGGAGGTGGTTGAGTCACCATCCCTGGAGGTGTTCAAGAAACATTTAGGTATAGCGTTGAGAGACATGGTTTAGTGGGGTTATTGGTGGTAGGTGGATGGTTGGACTGGATGATCTTGTAGGTCTTTTCCAACCTCACTAATTCTATGATTCTATGATTCTACAAACATCCATCTTTAAAAGGCAGCATAATCAGGATATCTGTAGTGTCACAGGCAAAAAAAAAACCATGACTAACAGCCTCAACTGGACTGCCAGATCTGGCTTATATGGCACCTGAAGGGGAAGCGACCTGTAACTGATGACAGCGAGGCCAGAGAGAATGATGAATAAGTAGGCAGAAGGACATCAAACTAAAGACAACAAGGGTACAACTGGGTACAGTCCAGCACTTTGTGGTCCACGGCACGATATTAAACATCATTTTACCTCTCTAACATCAACCATCCATCCTCCATCAACAAACAGCAACACGTTGTACATTTTCTCCTTGACGTCACTTGTAAGACCATCCAAGAAACTTTTCCAAATACCATAGTCTACCTGCCAAAGGAACAGAAAGTTATCTACTGCTGGACTGAGTAATTCCAAGGCTATTGTAGCACAATCTTCAACTCGCGCCGCGCTCATTCAGATTAGAATCATCAGCCAGCAGCTAAAACTTAACAGCCTGCTGCTAACAGCTACTGCCACTATGGCTTCATTCCCTACGCAGAGGATCAAACAGGTTGCTCAGAAACACTCAGAACTGCTAATGAAAGATGATTTTAAGCCCTTTATTCTGTCATGCCTATAAAGACAATACCTGCATAAAGCAAATCCAGTATATTCGTACTGGACAGATGTGCAAAATGCTTTTGGCAGAACAAACAGAAAAGCGCAATCTTTTAAAAATGAAAATGTGACCAATATAACAAAACAGCCCTTCATCCTGTGCGCCTAGGGAAGAGTTAATAGAAAATCAAACACTCAGATTTATTTATAATGCTGATAAACAATACCTTATAATGGACAGTTAACCGTTACATAATACAGTTTTACAAATAAATCTGAGTCGCAAAGGAAAACAGGATGAGAATTTCTTGTGCAGTGGCTCTACCATTCTTCTGTTTTCTACTTCCTCTTTTCAGCATATAAATACAATATTTTATAAATAGAGTTCTGTCATGGTTTTGTGATTTTCGGTTATTGGTATTCCACATCATAACATCATGTAGTGGATATACCTGGTTCTCAGAAGAGAAGGACTGCTACAGTCCCCA
>NC_034409.1:35635786-35693593 GCF_002078875.1 Numida meleagris | reverse complement strand
GTAAACCGTTGACAAGTTCTTAAGCAAAATGAATGAGCAGACTTCTTAGCTTCACTAAGACCGTCTCCTAAGCAAGAACATAAATGTTTACAGTAAATAACTTGAACTTTTGCCTACCTCGTACTTTTTCTCCTTATGTTCATGGGCCACTTTTTCAGTGAAACTTGCTTGTGGCAACAAAGGTGGCTTCTGTGGAGCTGAGTTCATGTGTTGAAACCATTTATTGAAGATCTCATGGGCTTCCTGCATTGCATTGGAAACAATGTTTGGACGTTTTTTACTCATTTATAAGAACATCATTAAACGCACAAAAGCCAAATGTTAACTTTGAGTATAGAAAGGAGCTCACTACTTTGTAAGCTTTCACGAACAGCATATCCAGGAATCAGAAGTTAAATCAAACAGGCAAAGCTTAAAATGTCACCACCAAGGCAAAGCCATCGTTACTTATATTACCACTATTATATTACTAACTTGGAATACAGTTTATTTGACACTCACCAAATACGCCCGTATACATAAATGTTCTCTTATAGCGTTGTCATCTTCAGCTGGAAGAGAGGCTTCTATTCCCTGCTCTTCCCATTGGTTATATATTTCTGCTATAGAGTCTTGAGGAATCTTCACAAACACATCTTTTGCAGCTTCATGCTTCTTGGATGCTATAAGAATGTGAGCTGAGTATCAGCAGCTTTGTAATTTCCATACTTTCCCTACACAAACTGACAAACTGTATCACAGTTAAGTCACTATAAGGAAGAGGCATTGTACAATGCTCTCTCTATTACCCATGCCTTTTAGCAGACAAGATGCAAAGCCAGACTGAACGTACTGTCGAGAGTCAAAGAGAACAAAACCAGCATTTAGAAAGACTACAGTATTTGTGAAGTTGAATACCCAAGAACTTCCTCATGATAGCATTGCTTTGCTTGAGTGCTTCTGCCCTCTGTGCAGGATCAAATACGAGCCAGTCAATTACATCTATTTTCAGCCGATCTGCCTGTAAAAGCCAACGTATTTATTAGAGTCACTAACAGTTAAAACATACGGCTGGCATTAAATATAATAAATCTGCTCAAAGAAATACACAGGTTTCCAGAGATCTTTGGACAGTCTTACAACATGCTAATAAGAATCACTTTATTCACACCTTTTGTATCAAAAGCTTAGGAAACAATCTCTACAATCTAGATTCATCCAAAAATCCATTTCTGAATATCTCCAAGATGTTCAGACCCATGGGTAAGCATCAGATCTCAGGAACTTCTACGGATTACCAAGCATAAAATCTTTAGTATGAATGCACTGTGTAAACATGGTTTATGGAACCCTTGCTATAAACTTTAGGGTTACACTCGGCCTGGGACCAGTTTTCCAACTGTTGCACTGGGTAAGCTACTTATTTAACTCAGAGAGGGCAAGAGTTGAAATCTTTAAAGGAAACAGCAAAAAAATTCCTACAGGTTTACAAACTATCAGGGCTTTCCAAACACCACTCTGGAAATAGAACACTAGCTGTTAATAGTACCTCACTGTCACTTAAGCATTGAATTGGATCCAGCTGACATTCAGTGGTGATGACAAGGAGCCAGTCAGTACAGACTATGTAGTAGCTGGAATATTGTTTGAACATATAATGAGGTACATCTGAGATCCAAAGTATTAATCCTCATAATACTCTACTCTCAGCTACAACTATTTTGTCACAGTTATTTCACAGGCTTCACCTCCACTTACTGCTCTCACAGGGACCTGCTACTAGTGACACAACTCAAGCCCAGAAGATCAAAGAGAAACAGAAGTTAAGAATTCATGCAATTAATCTCTTCACTTGGCAACACGAAAAGTGTGTTTCACTCACAGGCTCTCTCAAGGCAATTTCCACCACTGTTTCAAGGGAAATATGGAACACATCTGGTGAAGGACGCTACGCTTGACTGCAGATTGGAATATCTACCTAACAAAGCATACTCACCTCCGTCGTGCCCGTGTCTAACATATGGTCATGGTGACTGAAATCCCCCGCGTCCTTCTTGCGGATGTTCTCAACCACAGTTTTTGTTATGGCTGCAACATCCAGACCTAGGTGAAAAGAGAATTACACAACGGGGATCAGAAATTCAAACTTGCCACTGAACGAATTCCAGACTCTGGCTGCGGATCTTACTTCTTACTACCAGTAATTGTTACTGGGCTGGTCACACTCTCACTGCCACACTATATTATAGGCTTTTGAGATACATAATTTATTGCAGGTATTTGAGATGAATGAAATCCGAGATAACAGAAAATGCCAAACAGTCTGTGCTGGGGAGCTGCATACAGATACGTTTGCCAAACTTCAGAGCACATATTTAAGACAGGCAGTTAGCGTTTAATTTCTGGTACAGTTCGGATATGGTCCACAACAGAAGTGATATTTAGCTTACTTTAGAAATAGAACTGCCGTTCCAGGTTGCGGGTAGAAAACATAATATACAGCATATCTCACCTGCTTCTTTTGCTAATTCAAGACAGTGGTGGCGCTGATCGCTTTCCGTAACGTCTTCTAGAAACAGAGCGTACTGGGCAACTGCTAGCTCTGGGGGCAGGTGGCTGACATAAAAAGCTATTAAATCTGTGTGCTTCTCTGATACCATCCGCTGAAGAACAGAAAGTAAATATTGAAAAAAACCAAGCTATATTCCTCTATGTACCTATCTAAGTTATGAATATTAAATAATGTGTAACCCAAATTCCTGAGTGTTTCTTTTTCTCCCCTCGTATAGAAAACTCCACTTACTTCTCAGCTTCTAAACAAGGGTCAATAATCTCTTATGTAAGCATTTCTGATGGAAACGCTGTATACTCGGCAAGCTTCCATGTATCTACTAAGAGAGCACTAACTCTTTGCACTCCGTAACCTTTACTCTCTTTTTCTTCCTCCTTTATGTCTAAACTGTCAGAGAAAACAAAATATGGATGCGAAAGCTTACCTGAATGTAGGTCTTTAGGACTTCAACAGAAACTTCCTCCTTATTGCAAACAAACAGAAATTCAATTTTAAGTGACAACATATAGCAAAAAACTGACCACCAATAAAAAAAACCAGAAAACAACCCCCAAACACCAGGAAACACTTTACCACTTTTACACAGACAGAATTATTTGCTTATCTTATCTGCTTATTACACATTGAAACAGGCTCAGCAGGAAGATCTCTTTCTCTTAGAGCGTGATTAAAAAATTCACCTTCTGATTCAAAGATCTTGTGTACCAAAGATTTTATTTTTCAGCAAGTGGATAATACAGCCTTCAATTTAACTGGAAAGTTACTTTTTTTCCCCTTTTTTTATTATCTTCCCATCTTACCATATTGTTTCTATTAATAAATCCAATGTCAGGAGAATAGATGAGTATTGCTATGCGCTATACGCACTGCTGTTTTACAGAAAATTCTGAACTTTCTATATATGGGGGGGTGATGGTGAGAGACTGCACAGCACTTGGCTCATCCTTTATAGCCTACGCTAAGCAACAAAGCCAAAGACAGCCTGAGCAATGGAGACAGCTTTAGCTAAGAGTCAAGCGTTGATTACTGAAGAGCTGTCATTGTAGTTTGATACAGTTATCTTGTGTCTGTGCAGATTTATGTTTATGCAAGAACAAATTAGTGTGATATCCCTCATCAAAGGTTTTAAAAAAATTAAAGAAACATCCACTGAAGCGTATTTAGAATTCCTCTTCAGCCCACAAGATGGCTTTCTCTTGTTGCAGCTAACAGACAGCTAAAAAATCTAAAGCCATTGGGTTGTCAGGTGCTGCAATAAAGCAGTTCTAATTCACAAAATAAAGCAAAGTGCCAGCCTGCCTTACATTTAATGGAAACGTATATTACTGCTGCTGACTCCAGTGCTATTAGTTCATAAACCTACTGTATTCAGTCATAGTCTGTAAGCTGGAAAATGCTAAAACCATGCAAACTGAATTTCGTCAAATTCTCATTATCACCCCTGAGTAATGCAAAGCACTGCAACATTCAATAAGAACAAGCTTGCCTTACTTTTGTCTCAGCACTTTGATGCAAACAGTACCTAAGATTTCTCTGTTTTCTCTACAAGCAAGAATACTAAAAGCACGTATAAAGTACATCAGAGATTTTCATCTAAGCATATATATGAACTGTACTCAAAACATCAAATAAGGAACATCAGATCAGCTTGCACAACTGTTTCTTCCTTCTGTGCTCTACTGAACTGATTGAGTATTCTTCCAACAAAATTCACCTACTCCAACCCTAATTCACTTTACAAAATATTGTAGAGGTAATAATAATCAATTATTCATCGTCCCACAGTTGGATTAATGTAGGAAATTGCACCTTTTTCGTTCCCTCCATTAAACATGCTAACAACTAGTTGTACTGTATGGTTGCTTAAAGATCTAGTCTATTGAATTTTGATTCTGGCTAAAAAAGTATATAGCTAAATGATAGCTAACTTCAAAACATATTTTGACAAGGGAACGAAGCAATGAATTGACATTAAAAATACCCAACACAATAACTGAAAGCTGTGTTGGAAATCAGCTAGAGAACACATACATTTGTCTTTTACCAAAATAGAAACTTAGTTGACATGTATGCTTCTAAATTTTAAAGTAGTAGAAAAGTAGAGGTTTAATTATTTATGATTGCCTCAGAAAAGAGTAATTGCAGCTCTGCGGCCCATTGGTATATTTAGCACAAAGTGGCTAAGTAGCTAGTAAGCTATATGTGGTACGTATTTGTAGAAAACACAATGGTTTTAGCTAGTACCAAAAGGAGCTAACTGCATCGAGCAAAAGCATTGATGAGCTCCCAAGAAATACCAAGAAATACAATTCCCAGGGTCAGGTTATCTCGACTGCCATATGTAAATCTGGCCTTGAATTTTGAGTCGGGTCCTTTGCCAACATGGGCTTCTAAATAAAATCTATCATCCTCAAAAAACATTTTTAAGCCAATGCTCTTTTTTAATGTTGCCTTTAGGATCCAAGATCAACAAACACACTACAAGCAGGTAGCTCCTCATCAGCCCGGCAGTAATTTACCATTACTGTACATAGTTTAAGTATATTTAAATACATTCATTCCTAATTCACAGAGTGGACACTGCTATGAGAACTTAACACTTACCTTAGTTTGCAGGCCCAAAGTGCGGAAAAACAGAATCAGATGTGTCATGAAACGAAGGAGGTGCCCCGGCAGCACACTTCTGTCTTTGGAAAGCCATCTGTTGAATTCTTCCATCAGACCTGTAGCCACCAACCAGATGTCCCTATTAGTCATACCCCAGGAAAAACACCTAAGAAATATTTCAAAGCTATACAGCTATTCAACTAATCCAAGTGAGCCTTAAAAGCACAATAAAACAGAATGGCAACAGTTTGGGAAATATCTATCTGCTTGGCTTGAATATCTGCTGTGTGCATTTTGTCACGTCTTAGAAAAAGTTGCAGCAATATTCTCACATATATTCTGAATCATTTCCATGATTTCGTGACTTCCTTGAAAACTATTTTGTAGGTCAAGCTGCAGAAATTCCCTGTAGTCCCTGATTAAAGAATCAGCTTTGCTTTAAGATTCTATGATTCTAAGATGGAGTTTGCCTACTCTGCATTTCTAAAATCCATTCACACAGAAGTTTCTGGAAAGATCACTAGGAATAACGCAGTCAGTTGACATTTAAAAGTCACTTAGAGAAACGCTCACCATCCACATCTCCCAGTATAATGAATTTCTGAATCACATGGTAGTGTTCTTGGTTCTCCTCTATAACTCTCTAGGGAGGGAAACAAAGTTCAAACCGTGAATAAAATCTTATAGAATAACATGTTAAAAAAAGAAAAAAAAAAAAGCAAAGTTATAAATAAAGCAAAGGTTTCTTAGAGGGAAAAAAAGAAGTTATCTTATTTCAAAGGGTATTCTGAATAAAAAAAGAAAGAAAATGCACCTGCCATCTCCATGTCAAATTACAAGAATATTGACAAATTGAAAGAGCTAGAATACAGATCAGTAAAGTTAATGCTTTCACAAAAGAGATCCAAGAATAAGGGCTTCTTGCTTTGAAGAATAAATAACAGTGTATCAGAATAGAGTCTACAAAGTCATAAAAGCTGCAACATTTTCTACAAATCCTTAAAGAAAAAGCCTATTGAACTTACCTGAAGACATTTTTTTCTGTAGAGAACCTAATGCATGAAATACAATCCAAATGCACCTGTGAAACTGGTGCGTGGTGAGAATAGCACCAGAAAGGCCATAGCAGCTGAGTGCATCTGGCTGGCTGCTTCCATCTGGAAGCCCTTTCAACATTATTTGACTCCACCAAATATAGTTTCGATTTAATCTTTACAAAAAATTAACATATAAGTTATACATTCCATCTTAAATGAAATACTCCGTGTTAAGGACAAACACAGTATACTAAAAAAATAGATCCTTTTCAATTTTGAAAGACCTGTTCTGAAATATATATGTAAATCTCCTACAAAGAAAACCACAAGCAATCAATCTTCACACATTTTATCAGAGTGTTAAAAATGTGATTTACATTGTCTGCTTTGCACGTCTGACAGCAATTTGTGGCCCACTGTTTCTTTAGCACATTCAATTAGTTTGGCAGATAGGAAACAAGACAAAACCTGTTCCTTCTTCGTCATTAAAAGGTGGCAGAAAAATCCGTTTGAATTAAGTACACATTACAGGGACAGAAAACCAGTCACTGTACATGTGTTTCATTAAGTAGTGGAGAAGCACAAACTATTGTGTAAGCAAAAATAGCAAACAGTGAGGAGAAACTGATAGTAACATATACCTTTTTGTCTGTTGCCTGAAGTTCTTCAAAAACTTTTTCTGAAGTCCAGCTTTAAAGGAGGAGAGAGAAGGTTGAAAAAACAAAACAAAACAAACCACAAACATTACCTTGAATATTGTGAAAGGATCCTTTGTTGAGTGTAGGAACATAATTGCTACCTAAAACTTACTTGGTTTCTAAATAATCTCTAGGGAGCTCTTCCATCTCCTCTGCAGTTACTACTGATGTTCGTATTTCCTGCTCCACAAGAGTATCCACCATGACCCTGAAGTACGCCCAAACGGTGTCCTCCCAGGTATCGCAGACTGGAAGAAGCTAGGGATTTTATAAAACAGAACAGAGCAAAAACCGTCAGAGCTGGAGAACCACCTGAATCCAAACACATCAACTGTAATTTAGGAACAGATTTTTTGCTGTCATAGCAGACTAGAAACCATCTCGACCGGCAACCTTTCCTTCACTAATGCACGATAAAAACAAAAATCCTTTCACTAAAACAGTGGTCTAGTTCCTCGATTGTTTGAAATGAAAAGTAGTCAAAATAAATACTCCTTTTACGTCCTTTAACTGGTGGCATCACTGTGACACCATTCCCACCCTTGTGTAGCAGATCAGAAAACGAATCCAGATGAAAACCATCCACTTCTCTGCTGGGTCATTTTCCAGCAGGGCCACCTTCCCTTACTGGTTTATGTCATGGTTACACAAGTCGCAGTGGAATAATGAACGGTGAAGGATAGAAGGAAGGGCTTTGTGGCAGTGTCACCTTGGAAGTGTTTGAACTGTCTCACTTTATCCATATGCTAAGAACATATGGACAAATGTACATATAAAAATTCTCGTCGTACCTCTAAAATTGATAACAGGAATTTTGAGAAAAAAAAAAACAATTTGAGAGATCACTGAGCAAGGGAGCCCAGATAATGCTGTTACACATAGAACAATGACTTGTGCTAAAACTTTATGTCCAATTCTTCTCTGAAACTTACTAGGCTCTTTCAGCAGTGAAGCCCTGGGACAAGTTCCAGATACAACACTGCACTTCAGGAAACACTTCTCTCTTGTAGCAATTTTAAAATTACTGAAGTTACTGAAAATATTTAATTTCATTAAACGTCTCTTTGCCAAAAGAAGGTAAAACATTTTCTGCTCTGTACTTCTGTATAGTTTTACAATGCCTTCTTCTGTAAAAGAGCTGATTTTAAACTTCAATGACTAAAAAACTGTAAAAATGCACTATCAACCTTCCTTTGATTTTGTGAATCATTTTTACTTCTAACACATCATTCCAAGATGGGGAGGGGAAGGAGGCGTCAAGCTCCTTAAGCAGGAGATTTCCACCGATTTAACAGCAAGTAAACTTTCATGACATTGTAATTATCACATATAAGAAAGAAAATGGACAACTGTTGAACACCACTTACTTTAGGAGGCCTGACGTACCTGCTTGAGGTTTCCACTGAGCGCTGCATAGATTGCTCTCTCGTATCTGTTAAACTGCTCCTAAAATAAACAGTTGAAGAATTACGTGCGAGTCAAAAAGCGCCTACGCTTCCTGATGGGTTTAAATTCTATTAGAGACTAATCCATTGCAAAATGGTCCATGTATTTAAAAAGAAAAGTTGGAAAACACTTTTTTTTTTCCTTTCCTGTTCAACTGAGTTGAGACGAAAGCCAGCGTCAGCTGCTTCACTTTCAACCAAATAAAAATGACATTTCCAAAGTCTTAAAAATTGATGCTGATTAAGCAGATTTCTTACTACAAGAAAAATATATTATTTCAGAAGTCCTCTTAGAAACATGAACTGCAAATCCCATAAGCAGCAAACCATAAGAGTAGGTTTACTTAAAATCACGTTATCGAGTTCAAAGAAGATCAACATTATATATACATTATATATACATTATATATATTACCTTACCTCCTCAGCCATACGCCAACAACATATTTTCCAAATGCACCTGTATGGATTCCCTTCAACAGGCTCTATCTCTTTTCCTATGTGCAAAGGATAATAATAAAAGCTATTAAAAAAAAGAAAACAGTAACAAGATAAAAGTCTATTTTCTGTTATTAACCCTATTTCAATCCCTTTGAAACTCTTTCCAATGCTTATCAATGATTATCAACTGACTGGACTGCAGGGTAGCTCTTCTGGTAAGTCTGGTAAATGCACATCTTAAAGTGACAGTGATTTAAGCATTTAGTTGCAATTTAGCCTTGATAAAAAAAAAGTTTTGGCCGCAGCATAGACACGCTATTTACACTTAGAAAACACAAAGTTAGGGAATTTTTATATTTTAAGGACTATAAGCATCTAATAAATGCTACTGCTTCAGTGCTGCCAATCTGCATGCCTCCGCCTGACAGCGTGCATCACAGGAAGAAAGCCAACAGCGTAACAGCAGGCTAGGGAGGCGACACTCCAAACAATGCTAAGACACCAGTGAATTGTACAGATAAAAATAATGGGATATCAGGATTTGAAAAGTAGTAAAGCAGTATGTCTTCCAGCCTCAGGTGTGCCCAGCACTCAGAACTGTTCATAAATCCTTTGCTAAATCCAGCAGTGTCCAAACACTATAAATGCGTGTATTTTTCCGCCACTTACCTTTACTGAACTCTTTAGTCCTATTATATCTTTCGAAAGCTAGATAGAACGTTTTTTAGTTCATAAGCAACAAAATGTTTGCTACATGGCTTAATGACTTTAAACTGGAATGGCTTTATGACTTTAAACTGGAATGGCTTTAAACTGGAAGAGGGAAGATTTAGACTAGATATCAGAAAGAAATTCTTTACTATGAGGGTGGTGAGACACTGGGACAGGTTGCCCAGAGAGGCTGTGAGTGCCCCTTCCCTGGAGGCATTCAAGGCCAAGCTGGATGGGGCTTCGAGCAACCTGGTCTAGAGGGAGGTGTCCTTGCCTATAGCAAGGGGGTTGGAACTAAATGATCTGAAAGGACCCTTTCAACCCAAACCAATCTATGATTCTAGATGTCAGAAGGTCCTCTCATACTGAGAAAACACGTACTGAGACATGAATGGTGATGATGAAGATCTATACAGAATTCCTAGACATCTGTTTTCCTAGCTATTATGCTTGTTTTTCAAAAAGAAAGTGACTTTACCACGTTACGTGGATTCAGTGAACTTACACCTTCTACTAAATCCATTTCATACATGTTGTTATATGTGATCAACAGACACAGTAAAAATATTTTAGGTACAAGAAAGGCCCTTAAGATTAAAAGAGCGAGCTATTTCTCTTTGCTAAAGAGAGAGACCTCTGCTTATTTTTACATGTCTCAAACGCAGATGCAAGTAGATACCTCCATTTATGTTGGGATCGTGATACAATTTCCATCCTTCCAAAGTTGCAGCTCTCCAGGCCTGACCACATCGTTTGCATAAGCGTTGTGCCTGAAAAATAATAGATTTTCTCAGCAATGAACTTCAAGGGAAAAAAATGTTAACATTATCAAAGTCGTTAATTTGTGTAGAGATTGTACCAGGCAAAAAAAAAGCACACAAAGAATCTTAAACTCAAAATAACGGAAGGATTTCAAAGTAAATAAATTGTAATCACTGTGTTTTTCATTAAATGTTTTAGTTTTTATCAATACTTATTGCAGTATGAAAAATACGTTACGGTCCCACCTCTACTAGCTTAAACAGCTGTTATATGTCCTTCTGATAAGCTTGAATGATCATCTTGTTGCTTAGATCCCTTAACCATCTCTTCACCCACTTTTCTAATTGACACTGCTTTCCAAACCCCTGGTGCACTGCTAAAAATAACCCAAAAAGTAACATACTAACCATGACCCTCCCTCAACTCCATTCAAATCACATAGCCACGGGGACATTAGAGGAGCAGAGCAAGCAAAGGTTGCGTAATTTAATGCTACTTCTAAGGAAAGCATACATATAATCTCTCTCTAGTTACAATTGCAAGCATGTTCCACTCCAAAATACTAATTTAAAAGGAAGTTTGTAAGATAATCTACTAATTATTAGACATAAAAGTAGTAAATTCTTTGAAAAAAATCTCACGTGCTTGGCAGTATTTTGTATAAAATCACTGCGGTAAAGGAAAAAAAAATTACATTATCAAACAACCAAAATGAACGCACAACTTTTTCCATAACGTCTGCTCTACACCTGAAGTTACTTAACTAAAGGCAAGACTTTTTCCACCACTAGTTCAGGAGTCCATCGCTATCAGTACTGACAGTTGATTGAAAATTAAATCCCTACAAGCCAGAATTAAACAGCCGTTCTACTACACAGCTTGTCATTAGCTTTAATAGTAAGATTTTAAACAAGTTAAACTAGTTAACCGAGATGATTCTTTAACTTCCTGTGGTTTACCTCATCTGTCATCCCTGCTCTGATAAGAGTGAAGAGATACTTCAGTAACCTCGCATCATCTTCTCGATCCAAATCATCAAGTGGCAGTTTCTGTCTTATGGGAGCATCTGGATCCTGCAAGGAAAAAAAGGCACCATCCATTCACATAATGCGTATCTCCCTCGCCCAATGATTTCCTGTCCTGTTATAAAATTTAGAGTCACATTTTCATATTGACACAACATGTTATGCAGCCCACATAACATCCAGCATGATACTTCCCTGTCTTTCCCATTTCATTTATTCCTCTTCTGTTGCTGTTTCTATGAAAGGGAGACAATGCAGTCTCTTTATTTACTCCATCACCATGTTTTTGCCTCAAACCTCTCATCTTCCAGCTCTTCTCACCTTCAAAAATCCTCTCCCCTTCTGCCTATCAACCTACCCGACTGCCCATCCTTCTCCAGCTTCTCAGAAGCCTTTTCACAGCAGCTGCACTTGCTTCTATTTAATCCAAATATATCAAAATCTGGTAATTTTAATCATTATATTAATCATCCTGCAACTTCCAACTTCAGCACTCACTAACATCCTCTCATCAGCTACCTCCTTACTGCTTCACAATTTCTGTACTGATTTTCCAACTTAACGCCTTGTGATTTTTAGATAGTACAACAATTTATAGATAGCACAAAATCACTTCGTTCCACCAATCTTTAGAAAACAGCACATACGCTCCGTGTAAACCATTTTGAATGGTTTTGATGCCCATTTTGAAATCAAGTCTTATATTTAAATAACACTTACCAACTCTGTTACCAGAGCTCGAGAACTTCCAATGTACGTACTTAACTGTCGCTGCTTCAGGATATGTAGGGTATTCTCCCTGGGAGCAGTGAAATGTTTTTGAGAGAAAGAAAGGATTTCTAGCAAACATTTTAATAAGGCATGAAAATGAAAAAGTATTTCTGGCTAAGTGGAAGAGGGTTACAGGAAAGACATACTTGGTTTGGTTTGTGTATCAATAAACTGTGTTATCGTTGAGAAAATGTAAAAATTTATTAGAAGTACAACACTAGAATCAATTCACATGGCTTCCATTTCTTTCAAAACCATCCATTATTTCAATGTATTTGAACTATTAATCAATTTCTGTGTGAATAAAAATTCCCAGTAGCATTCAGCATTGTCAGTCTTGGACAGAAATTCAACTTAGGATGAACACGATTCCAGAAGCCTGTATTCACCTGGCTTTAAAACAATGCTTATAATAGGAACTAGAATCAAAAGAAGGCCTTGCTCTTTCCTGCCTTAAAATCCTTCACTGATAATAAAGATGACAACAATGACTTCTGGTGAAGGATCAGTGACAAAAAGTAATGACATGAACTTCAAGAGGCAAAAGTTTAAGCCAGACAAAGAACTGAGCACAGAAGAGAAACGCATGAGAAGAGTTTTATCCAGGCTGATCAGCAGGTGACCATCCCTTACTGTGTCTTTTTATGAAAAAATAAACTGCCATCCTTGTAAAACTAAATTTAATTGTTTTGACAGCTTCCCTGTCATCCTCTCCTCCCAAAAGTAGTACCCGACTTTTGAGAAGACATACCTGAGCTGAGGAGAAGCTCACTTCTTACATCTAAGAATTTAAGGAAAAATGAATGAACGGACCAACTTTTTAGGTGACTCCGGACTGATTCTGTGCCTAGATCTGTGAATCTTACACTTGAAGGAAGCACGGATACAATCAAAGAAAGTCCAAACTCACCAATATACAGATTTTGCATAGAACTCAATATTATCAGAGAAGTCCCCAATTTCATCCTTGGCAATGCTCTCTAGCCAATCTACCACCAACTGGAATGAAATTTAATAGCTTTTTTAGAACAAACACACAATAAATAACATTCTGTCTTTCTCTCATCTCTGAATCTACTTGTTATCTCCACAGTAATCCAAGGTGTACATATCCTAGGACAAATTCACTTTCATTTTAAGTACCCAGCTTGAAGGTTGTTTTGGCACTTGATATATATCTCACTAGATGCTGCAGTTACTACTGTGCTATTTAATAGTTCCTTAATCAGCAACAACAGTTTCAGATGACCCAAATTAGAACAGTTCTCAGCCTTCCATGCTCTCCGGCCTAGCCTGAAATATTTCTGATCTTTAGAAATCAAAGAGCAATATTTGTGCACATACAGAAAATAACATGCTTAGATGAATATAGATAACTACTAGAAACAGCTTAATAAAATGCACAGAGCTCTTATTTTTTAAAGCTGATATAACATTAGTGTCATAAACATTTAAGTGTTTACTCATCTATTCCCATTCTCACCATAAAAATGTTGTCATACCTGGCTTTGTCGAACAAGCGCATCTTTCTGAAACAAGTTGTCTACATTCATCTTTTCACTGGCATTTAAAACCTATTTAAGAAAAAGTTTATCATTACTTCACGGAAAAGAAAACTTACCACAAAATCATGAATACCAAACTGAACACACATTAACTTACAAATCTGCGATAAGTTCAGCATGCTCCCCTCCCCTGTCCCTTTTCAGAAACAGATGACACCACGCATTTGTTTTATGTGCATGATCTACTTTCTGTCACACTAAAATCTGTAGAAGCGAGGCCGATAATATCATTCAAATGCATGGCCACAGAAAGGTTTTACACAGTAGGTCCACCAATTCCACTGACCGCTCTCATCTTAATACAATTCCAGTTCATTACATGTCAAAAAGCCCAGACATTTTCCCAGAGTTCATATGAACACTAAACGTGAACAAGTGGAAAACAAAACAAAACACGCATCCCAAAACCCTGATCCTTCGTTCTGCTCTCCTGCATTAAGTTAGCCTTCTTACAACAAAAGCAGAAGCGTTTTTCTAAACAAGACAGATAGGAAGAGACATTTTTTGGCACAGCAGAATTTAATTTAAAAGAACTGACAACTTAGCAATGGGACTCATAGAGGAAGCTATTTCATGATTGAGAAAAAAGCAACTACAATCATAAATTTCACAAAGGCAGAGTCACTTTACTTATTGTTTTGTCTTCCTAAGCATATTCTGGCAGCAAAGGCTGGAAGCGCTGTATTGACATAGACAAGACGACTACAGCTGAAACAAGAACACTCCAAAAATTTGATTTTTCTCTTGAGATAAATTGGAATCAGGATTGCAAAGCACCAGACAGCTTGAGACCACGTGCTCTTCTAGGCAAAGCAAAATTATCTCTGCCCTAGGGAACACTGTCACTATGGATGTAACTTTTAAAAATAAATATATAGTTATTTCCGGTGGATTTTCCAAGGGCATGAGGAATACTTAACGAAATAAAACAAAATACACTTAATACAAATGTTTAAACTAGAATTTTCAATTTGGAATTGAATCTAGTGTTAAATTCACTTTTCACAATATGTAGAATAATTTAGTGTTTATCTTGATAGTAATTAAATTTATCTTGATAGTAATTAAATCAATCTCTTCTTTGTTTACTTTATTTTACCTTTGAATTTTGAGTGGCTGCAATATTGGGATTATAAGAAAAATGAAATGCAAGAATTTAGCTTTAATGCATACCCCTTAAAAACAGTAATAGTATTTTTCTCCCTCAAACTTACTGTGATTTCAAACGCGGATTCATCTTCCAGTGCAGACTGTATTCTGTCTCTAGAAATAAAAGTGTAAAACCTCAGAGACTGAAATAAAGCTGAAACAATTCAGGAGAATGCATAATATAAGCAAAAGTGCTTAAAAACACCTTTTCAAGCGTTCTATAAAAATACTAGAAGTTAAGAAAGTAGCAACAGGACTGTTAACAACTTTCAGCTTCCATAAATAGATAATAGACAGGCATCACTCTCAGCAGTTAGTTCCGTAAACAAATAAAAAATAGGTTATTTAATTCCTTTACTCTGTACTTGTTATGCTATGTGCAATACATCTAAGGAGGTTAGCGCAGCGTGAAGAAGCAACGGGCTTGTCAAAGAAATTACCTATAAAGCGAGGACAACAGTCTCCACGTTACCATCTCCTGCTTGAGAAGCCACAAGACACTGGCGGTTTTTGAAAACTTCTGCTGTCCAGGAGTTGCTCTGTAAACTATCTTCCCCAGTATATTCACCTGAAGTAAACAAGCACATGCATAGCCAATACTACCCATCATTTTCATTTTTTCAATCCCCACTGATAATGAACCAACCAACGGTCGATTATTTAAAAAAAAAAAACAGACTTCTTAAATTTGATGTTGAGAGCTCTACCGCCAGTTTGTTGGGAATGCAGCGGAAAGCTCTTAAACCACCACAGTGAAATGATTTTATTTATTTATAGCTGGAGAAATAAGTACTTTTTAAATCAGCTCACTATCGCTGACAAAAAAAATCTATAGATCTGCTCATGCTTGACGCTTGCAGTGGAATGGCAGACAGATGATATTTCTAGCATTTAGTAAGCTGCACAATAGGCTTTCCTGTGCCAAAGTAGTGCATGAGCAAAGAGAGACGCTCTTCAATGACAGTGTTCATGGCTCCTAAGACTGCAACCAGCTGAAAGATCTAAAGTATCTATGCTAAGCACTGTGACTTTCTCAGGCACAGAAAAGCAGCAATATAACTTACAGAAGGGACGGTAAATTAAAATAAATAATAAGAAAAAAACCATCCAAGCAAACTGTTTACCTGATTATTACATATACTTTCATACTCATCCACAAGATCGAAAATGGTAGTTGACGTATGTTTCAGGAAGGAATGCAGAAAATCTGAGTACATGCTCATAGTAGCTAGAAGACACAGAAGAAGAAGAAAGCCATATAAGACATGACATGGTTAAAAATCCCAACACTAGGAAAAAAAAAATCATTCTGATGCCAAGGTATCTCATCAATAAGAAATGTTAGCAAAGATAACGATGATATGAACTGTTTATGCCACATAAAGTCAGAAGAATTTACCAGCTAAGATAATAAGATACATAGAAGCTATGAGGTAAGTAAAAGAATTATTAAACATTTGCTGTAAATCTGTCTTCCGAGTTTTAAAGACAAACTTGTTTGTATCTCTCTATAAAGCTCATTCAATTTGTGCATTACATCACCACAGCCCCTCATTTGTGTCATCAGGTTCCACAGAAAACAAACTGGCAAAGCTCCAATAACTGGAAAAGTTAACTTTCTGAACTCTTTAAACTAGACTGTTTCTGGCACAGAAATATCTGAGCGAGAAGATACAGGAAAACAAGAACATATATATGGGTTCAATTGCAACGAAAACCTCAGCTCATCTCACCAGCTTCCCCAGGATCATCCTCACGCAACAGTACAGCGCTCATGGTGACATCTTCTGTCATGTCTAGATTTGTAAACATTCCTGTCTGCTGAGGTGAGAGCATTGCTGTCCAGTTACTTTCATCCAACTAAAAGCATAAAAATATAAAGAAAATCAACAGCAAACTCAGACTGCTACAAGGTTAGCTCCAAGTTTTTTTCATTCTATATGAATGGTACAAACAGAGCATCTCTAAAAATAAACAGCGAAATAACTGTCTTTAAATAAGGTACAACTATACTTTAACAAACTGCTCTCAAAAGATTAAAGTTTTAATCTGGAAAAAAGGAAATTCTCTTTTCTTTTTTCAGGAAATAACTAGTATACACACTAATCTAATCAGACCTTGCCTTTTTAAATTCCTATGTACCATCTTCACCTTAAAACAAATACGTAACTCCATCCTTTCATAGACTATTATGTTAAACATTTTATTAACTTGGAATTTTGTTGACTAAGCCGTAAAGCAGCTGCAAATCATTAAACAAAATAGATAAAATTTGAATCAGAACCATTTATTTCAGTCTCTCAGTCTTCCTGGTGAATTGCTCAAAACATTGACTGAATGAAGCAATACATCTTTAAAGAGAAAATGCAAGAATATTAAAGTGGGAAACAAGGCAAAGCCGTACTTTCTTGGGAGTATTTTAAGGGAAGCCTATCTGACAGAAGGCAGCAAAATGGCCAAAAGAGAAGGCAGACTACACATACACTGCACAAACAGGACAGCTTCCTACATATGTTTTCATGACAGGAATGGTTTTCTCAGCAGCAATTAATGCCGTACCAAGACCCAGAGATATGACAATGGTCGATTATTTTTCCTGGCCATTAAAATGCCCCCATCTAGACCACAAAGAACAGGGAACCAGACAACATTGCTGTAAGTCCCTTAAGGACATCCAAAAACTGTGGGCATATATGTGTTGCTCTTCCCCTTGTGCCCCAGTTTCTACCATAGTGTTTCGCCTGTCTGATTTCTCTCTGCCAATTTGTCCTCTATCCAGCCAGAACAGAATCACAGAATTGCTCAGGTGGGAAAAGATCTTAAAGATCAGCAAGTCTAACCGCAAGTATGCTACAGCACTCTGAAATGTTCAGACCATTGAGTAATATAACAAGAAACTCTGTTCCAGAAAAATTATATCAGCTCCCTGTGGAAAATACAGAAGAGTCTGACAAGTGCTGTAATCTACCAGCAAGTGCATTTCCGCAAGACATAATTATAAGTCCTTTTTCCATCAACCTCCTGTGAAAGCTTTAGTCTAGTCCCAAAATTCCTCCTGCTAAGCTACACCGGATTCCAGTCAGAGCACTAAATGCTAACCTAAAATGAACTCCACTCACAAAATGCTATTTACAGAATATCAAGAGGCTCTGAATCAGAGGAAGAGTTCTACTGCTAAGAACTTTATTGATGCTGATCAAGAGTCAATAGGATCCAGAGCCTTACAACTCAAAGAAATGGGCTGCAACAAGCTATAGAAACAACCAAATGGTAGAATGAATTAAAACTCACATATAGAAAAACACATTGTTTTGAGTCAATTTAAAAATAAACAGATAAAACACTTTAGACTTATCTACTGACGACTTTTCTAATCATTGTTTTACCAAAGATGTTACTGTAGAAGATAATTGAAGTCATCTGAAAAGTAATCAGAAAAGCTTGCTCTTTGAAGTTCAAACATTAACATGCGAATAAAACCTAATACTGAAGAGCATTAAAATAAGAAAAATTCTCGAAGTTCAATTTGCTGACAGAACAATCATCTCTGAAGAATCAGTAAACAAGCGAAGTCAAGATTTTTGCAGTCACAAGCTGATGCTTTAAGGACTAACAACATATACGGTGTATTTAAAAAGGTCTTAAAACTCTCTTCATTCCTCACTGTATCACCTCAAAGAACACCACAGTAGAATCACAGAACCACCATGGTTGGAAAAGACCTACAAGATCATCCAGTCCAACCATCCACCTACCACCAATAACCCCACTAAACCATGTCTCTCAACGCTATATCTAAACGTTTCTTGAACACCTCCAGGGATGGTGACTCAACCACCTCCCTGGGCAGCCCATTCCAGCGCCTGACCACTCTTTCACAAAAGTAGTATTTCCTCATGTCCAGCCTAAATCTTCCCTGGCGCATGAAGCTTGAGCCCATTCCCCCTCGTCCTATCATGAGTTACACAAGAGAAGAGGCTGACCCCCAGCTCACTACAACCTCCCTTCAGGTAGTTGTAGAGAGTGATAAGGTCTCTCCTGAGCCTCCTCTTCTCCAGACTGAACAATCCCAGCTTCCTCAGCCGCTCCTCATAAGGCCTGTGCTCCAGATCCCTCACCAGCTTCGTCGCCCTCCTCTGAACACGCTCCAGGCCCTCAATGCCTTTCTTGCAGTGAGGGGCCCAAAACTGGACACAGTACTCGAGGTGAAGCCTCACCAGGGCTGAGTACAGAGGGACATTGACTTCCTTGCTCCTGCTAGCAACACTATTTCTGATACAAGCCAGGATGCCATTGGCCTTCTTGGCCACCTGGACACACTGCTGGCTCATGCTCAGCCCAGCATCGACCAATACCCTCAGGTCCGTTTCCTCCACACAACCTTCCAGCCACTCTGCCCCAAGCCTGTAGCGTTGTTTGGGGTTGTTGCGGCCAAAGTGCAGGACCTGGCACTCAGTCTTGTTGAACCCCATCCCACTGTCTTCAGCCCAGAGATCCAGCCTGTCCAGATCCCTCTGTAGGGCCTTGCTACCCCCAGGCAGATCAACACTTCTGCCAACTTGGTGTCATCTGCAAATTTCCTGAGGGTGCACTCAATACCCTCATCTAGGTCATCAATAAAGATATTGAAGAGATAAAGATATTGAAGAGCAAGAAACAACAGTAGTAGCAAACTGCAAAAGAAGTAGTAATAACAGTAAACTTGCTCCACCTGCAGTTTGTCCGTGGCATAAACTACACAGAGACATAGTAAACTTGTAGCTTACTTGAAGTTTCACCGGGGCTAAAGGGAAAAACGTGCTCTAACTGCCTTACCATTGACTGATTGCCGAGCAGTCCAGAAGTCTGCAGGATCAGAGGAGATCTCCCTGCTGCTCCCAGGATGGTAGATGTGTCTGTGTGCTTCAGAGAGCTTCGAGATAGTGCAGTAACTGGAAGACAGAAAGCCTTCTTTGAAAACAGTCTTTGAGACCACTATGCTCTATCAAGGAACTCTTGAAAGCAATCTGGTGATGGAGACTGAAGTCTTTATGAAATCCTACTCAGTCATGCAACAGACAAACTGACTAGACAGAGAAATAATTTGCTTCTGTCCGTCACTATTTTCTTTCCATCAGAAAACTTGAAAACCACAAATGCCAATTAGAAAACAAATACGAGTCTTAGACCTGAGTATTTTGAAGTAATGAGGTTAATTATGAATTATGGAACTTAATAGTCTACACATCTAGTTATGCTAGGGCTATATAAGCACGACTAAGTTTGAAGCATTCTCAAACACTAACCTTCCAAGCAGAGCACATGTAAACCCAAAGACAAAGTGCACCTACTGTCATTTCAGTTCCATTGGGAATCACAGAATAGTTTGGTTGGAAGAGACCATAAAGACCACACAGTTTTCCAACTCCCTGCTGTAGGCAGGGCTGCCATCTACTAGATTAGGCTGCCCCAGGCCCCATCCAACCTGGCCTTGAACGTCTCCAGGGATGGAGTATCCAGACTTCCCTGGGCAACCGATCCCAGAGCCTCACCACCCACTGAGTAAAGAATTTCTTTTAATGTCAATTCCAAATCTCCCTCTTTTAGTTTAGAATTGTGGCCTCCTGTGGATGTACACCAATAGCTCCACATCCTCCTTGTGCTGGAGGCCCCAGAGCTGAAGCAGTCTGTTTATAAGCATATAATTCCTTTTAACTATATAATAAAAAAACAAAATAAGTCTTACATGGCTGGCGAAACAACGAACTGGGAGTTCGGGGAATCATCTGGCCTCTGGGTGTCATACTTCCAATACTGTCATCCAGGGATGTAAGAACTGATTGATTAATAAGTTAAGAAACACTCTTTAGCTCTACCCAAAATGACTATGACAGCTTGGAAAGGAAGACCATTTTAGTGGGACTCAAGTTAATAAGAATGACATCTTCCAGACTAAAGTAGAAAGTCCCATTCAATCATCCTGAATCACATCATGAAGTGTTTCAGCAAAAGGTTAAAAGCTGGATGGCCGGAAGGGACACACCAAAATAGGGTTCAGAAACATCAGCATGACAGATATGGGATGTCCCAGTCCCCATAATTGCTTGGATCAAAGAGAATACTTTGTTCCATGAGGTCCTGCTACATCCAGCATAAACCATAACAATTAAATCTAAGACTGAATGCATTAACAAAGGCATTTTCTCTCCATTCCATGACGCTGATGACATTAACTAAAAGCCAACAGAGTCCAGCACTCTAGGCATGGCTTACCAAGGAAATGTTGGCGTAAAAGTTTCAAGTGCCCCACTTTATATCAGCCTCCAGGTACACTGCGATACCGAACAATATGATCAGGGCCAATATTCTGGTTGCAAGAAACTCCCCCCCAAAAAACAATGGCAAAAAAAATGCCACCAAACTAAAATGGAAGGATGAGCTTATGAGCTTATGTACTGGATGCCTTTACTATCATAATCAGAAAACGACCATTATATTAGGCGCCAGTTTATGAAATGTTTCTTCTTAATGTATGTAACTAGGGAGAAGAAGTTCTGTGGAAATCTAATCTTACGTACAAGCATTTCTCTTGCTGTCATTACGTGTGGGAAGCTATGGTGCCCTGAATAAATACACCTTGCTGACACAAAACATACACAAAAGATCACAAAAACAAAAACATATTATTTTAACAGAGATGAAAACCCAGGGATGGAGTTAGCTATGGCTCACATAGTTCTCTAGGCTGTCATCAACCTGACTTCATAAGCCCACGAAAAACATCACACTACAGAAAGAATGAGCGCAACACAACATCTCTCCCATCAGAATGGTCCACAGCTGAGAAAAATCAATCTAGATATAGTCAAGAATTGACTACACAGTCATTTTGATAATCTCTTACTTTCCCTGAAGTCCAGTGAACAATCCATTCCAAGATATAGCTACAGCAGCATTGATGTGGTTTGTGATTTATGAAAACAACAGAGGGAAAAAGGAGGGGAAAGAGAATTTCCATTCAGAAGAAATACTATTCTGTGACAAAGCAAGTCAATGCACCTCTTGGCTTATTCCTAAGTTTTCCTGTAAAGGCCAAGTAATGCGCTGTGCTGCTGAAAAAAGCAGAAATACAAGGACATCATGAATACAGCAAGCAACAATTGAACAGAAGATAAAAAGCCTCTGCAGAAGAAGGATACTGGAAACTCTTTTCTGAGAGCTTTGTTTCCGGCCAGGCTTGGCCATTTCTGTATTGTGGGGTGACAGCACATCTCCAAAACTGTTTCTAGAAAACAGAAACACAGACACAGAGTAAGCAAAGGCATCCAAGCAGAACATGCAACATTACAATGTTACTCTCTCTAGCTAATCCTTTCTTTCAAATACTAGTAACTTCATAGCAGTGACTTAAAATCCCAGTCAAAAAGATTCTTAATATATAACATTCTTAAGTAGTGATACCTGAATCACAGGTCTAAATGTCTAAACTATTCATCAGCAACCATTACAAACAAACCCAACCAACTGACAGAGGAATTTTATGCAGTGTTTATTGTGCTGGAGAAAGAGAAAATCAGAAGAATCACAGAACCACAGGGGTTGGAAGCGACCTCAAGAGATCATGGAGTCCAATCCCTCTGATAAAGCAAATATCCTACAATAGGTTGCACAAGTAGGCGTCCAGCTGGGTCCTGAATATCTCCACAGAGATATTCAAAAGAGACTCCGCAGTCTCTCTGGGCAGCCTGTTCCAGCAATCCGTCACTTTCACTATAAAGAAGTTCTTCTGCACATTAGTATGGAACTTCCTATGTTCACATTTTTGGGCATTGCTCCTTGTCCTATCGTTATGCACCACTGAGAAGAACCTGGCCTCATCCACACGCCTCCCACCTCCACCCCCCTTTATGCATTTATAAACATTAATCAGATCCCCTCTCAGTCTTCTTTTCCCCAAGCTGAACAGAGGAAAAAAACATGCAAGGAAAAAAAACAACACTATAATCTAAATCTTAGATAAACACAACGTAATACTATTCTGCTGTACTTTATGAGATTCTCACGGGTCCACCTCTTTAGCCTGCCCAGGTTCTTCTGGATGGCATCTAGTATTACTTAGCATCCCAGGAACGGGAGTTTTCCAAGAAAAAAAGCTACCACGGAGATGCAAACCCCAGTGAGGAGCCGTCGGGAATCCTCAGTGAACGGTTGTAGCATCACCGCGTTCCGCCCCGCCCCACCAGCCCGAGCAGTGCCGCTGCTAGGGACGAGGTCAGCTCACCGCCACCGGGGCGGCCTCGTCCTGCGCACGGCCCGGGAAGAGGCAGCGGAGGAGACGGCGTTCGCCGAGGGGAGGCCTCAGCCGCCCTCACGGCCCCGGCTGCCCGACAGGGCGGCGGGCTCCGCCACCCTCAACCCGCCGGGTGCCGGTGCTGCGGAGAACAGCCCGGAGCCCTCGGCCGCGCCGCCGCTACTCACCTGTCCATGGCGGCTCGGCCCCACTCGAGCGTTCCCGCCTCCGCCGGCGCCGGCCCTCGGCACGGAAGCAGAGGCCGCACTTCCGGCCGTGTGCGCTGGGGCCGCACTGCGGCTGCGCGCTGAGCCGGGCTGAGGGCGGCGGGCGGGGACTGCGGCTGTGGGGAGTGTGCTCAGCCCGTCCCCGGGCAGCGGAGACTCGGGTGGGTGAGGAAACTTGAAGAAAAGAACCCCTAAGACTGAAGTCGTCCCTCTATCATATATAACTTGTGAAAAGGTTGTTGTGAGGCAACAACCTCTGTGACAGCAGGAAAGACCTAGGAGTAGCACGAACTGCAACGTTACATATTTAACACGTTTTAGTTCTTCGCGCTTTCTCACAAAACGGGTAACGTCACTGTACTGCGGTGGGAGGTTCGAAGTAACGCTCAAATTAATATCTGAATCAATTCTCTGGCACCAGCTCAAACTCTGGGACTGGTCCATTTCCAGGGCAGAAAGCTGAAAGCAAATGAGAGGTGAGGAAAAGAGAAATTGCTCCCCCCGCAGTGCTGCCTCCATTCAAAGTACGGGCATGAAAACTAAGCAAAAGAAATAAAGCTGAAGAGAAACTAAGAAGGCTTCCAAGAAGCAGAATATGCATTTTTAGCGTGATATAAAGGGCTTCAAATTTAAATTACAAGATGGATTTCTAAACTGCCATTAAGTTTGCATCAACACTGATCCTGACCGCAGCCACACTGTCATAATCTTAACAGTTTATTAGAGGACAGTAGAGTTCCACACTGACAGGCTGGGTGAGCAACTAGACACCATCAGTTAGCACCACTGCCACAAACAGGTCATCCCTAGGGAACATGCTGCTCCCCACTAGCTGCATAGAAAGTTCATGGGGTTACAGGAGGTCCTGGACTAAAGATCAGGGTGTGCTAGATTAAAATAAACAAGTAAACTAAAATAATTACTAGTTTTAAAAAAGGAAAAAGAATTAGACAATTTGTCACTGTCACCATGCATCTGAAAAGCGCTAGAGTGGTTCCAAAGATCTTTGTCGTTTTGGCCTCTTCCAAGCAGTGAGCCCAGTTTATGGGAACTGAGTTTAATGTGTAGGTTTTTGTACTGTGTGAGAGTGGTTAGAAAATCTTCCTTACTAGAAGTTTAAAGATGCCACGTAATATGAAAACATAACGCATACTGACCAAAGAAGGAACTGTAAATTCCACTTTGATTTTGCTCTGTATCCAAGATTCCAGGAGCACACCCTTCCTGCTCTACCCTCCCATGTTACAGTAGCCAAAATAATTGCACAAATTAATTACAAACGACACTTTTTTTCAAATGAAAGAATTCACCTCACACCACAGTCTCAAAGAAAATAAATTCTGGTGGCAGTGAACTTTCTTAAAACAATGAAACTGTAGAGCGTGTTATGCAGAACTAGCATTTCTTGAGGCCAAAGTGAACACAGCGGAATTATGAAGACATTCCTTTCTCCATTCAGAAATCTCTCCCTAAAGAACATCTCATTGAAAACAGGAACCCACCCTCTGCCTGATGACTCAAGATCCTGAAAAAATAAATGGTTTTGGAGAGTATTTAAAAAAGACAAAACACCCACACTTCTCTGATTTTTCAAGTCCAGATACTGTAACACTAAGAACACAATACTGCAAAACATCTTTGCTTGTACTTCCAGACTGAGGAGAACATAGAGTTTGAGACAAATAAGCATTATTCAGGAGTTTTACTTTAAAGAACAGAGAATTTAAATTACGCTTAAAGAATCTTCAAATTGTTCATAAGCCTTTCAAAGGAAAGAGTAAAGTGCTTAAGACTCAGAAATAACAACTTAGGAGCTCTGCTTTTCTAAAGCTACCTTAGAGAACTACATACAACTACATTTTGTTATATATCTGAGCAACTTTTTATTTGCCTTCATTCTTCTCCCTATACACAGACAAGATAAAATAGCTATAAACAGCTTTGTCTGTGCTGATGTTTGGCTGCATCTTCAAATTACAATTCAAAAAAATAAAAACTTCAGACAGCTGCATACAGACTATGCTTTCACAATTCAAGACTAGAAATAAATTTCCACTGTTGCTAAGTCTAAGACAAGGCCTATCTAGAACTAGTTTGCTACTGCGGGAAGATTTACCTCCTTCAAGCTATCTGGGAGACTTCGGAAAAAATCCAACAAGTTTGATGCACCCATAATTTCAGTTTTATAAAAGAAGAAAATCCTCATCTTTAGTGTTTACCCATGAGGAAACAGCAACTCTAATTACAACAGCACAGGCGAAAAACACAGCTTTAATCAAAATTCCAACAATATTCTGTTCCCACCTCCTCTTTCTAGCATTGCAGTATCAGTACATATTATGAAACAAACTTAACATCTATCTCTACAACACTTTTCCAGAAGTTATGTTTTTCTTATGCAGAAGAGCAGTAGTAATTTGAGATTACAGTGCGTTCATTTGGGCTTCTGAAAACATCTTGCAGTCTCAAAATATTCCCGTAAGTTAGGCGAGTAGACATTCATTTCACAGAATAATTTGAGAATGAAGAAGGGCATTAGTAACAAGTTAGAAGAAATAAATGTAGACTGAAAAGTCCTAATAGGAAGAGTGCAATTTCATTAAGTATTTCAAGACATAAACATTACTTTTTCCATAGAAAGCTCAGACATTTAAAACACTGACATACACCAATTCCAGATAGGTCAGAAATAAAGCAGTCAACCTTTGTGCGCACTGTAAGCATAAGCTAACTTTACAGGCAGTAATACACATGTATTAATACTGAATTTGGAAAATTACTGCATTCGTTTTCTGAAATGAATTATGCAGGCTTTTATCCAAAGCTTTATGAGAAGTGTTCTGTTTCTACACAAGTAGTTCAAGTGTGAACTTCTTAAGTGTGGTACAGAAAGCAGTTATCCTGAACACATGTAAAAGTTCTCAAAAGAACTTCAGCAGACAGGATTCTTTTCTAGAATTAAACGCTTACATAGTTCCAATTCCTGGGAGGAACTGGATGCTAACTTCCTCAGCAAGAACAGCTTCTTATACTGTAATTACTTAGATATGAAGAAAATAATTTCATGCTTTTTCCCCTTATGCTTCACATCTATCACTTTGCCAGGCATCTTCCCTTTTAACAAGTGGGACACCGTTTCCTTTAAGGCTTTCAAGGAGAAAAATAATGGTTTTTAGTTGCCACCTGGGTTAAGATTCATTGATTTTGCAAGTCTGGCCTGAGCTCTAAGTATTGGTGAAAGTGTATTTTGCTTCTTCAGCAGAATCTTTAAATGGAAAAGCATAGAGTTTCTATAAAATTTTAACTTCCCTGTGGCTTGATCAAAACAGACTACCCCTAACACTGAGGCATCGTATGTTTACTACTCCACAGAGCAACCAAGAATGTTTCAGAACAGAGCTTTCAGTACAAAGCCTGACATTCCCTATAATCAGTACTTTTTGGTTGGACGCAGAGACCAAGCAAAGGCCTCCTCTGATGTTATCAAACAATTTTCTCTTCTTCCCACCCACTGCCATCTGGTCCAGCTGCCCAGAAGAGAAACACATTAAAAAACAGAGATAACGACAACTGGGACATAAAAAGCATTTTAAGACCCGAATAAGCAGATGTTGAAAGTGAAAGAAGCGAAAGGAGGAAAAATACCTTCCTCCTTGACAAGCTAAACAGTATCTAGGTAAAAACAAGAACAAAACCAAAAAACCACGAAAGCACCCACTGCTCCAACCTAACCTGCCCTGGGGACTAATCAGAAGGCAGAGTGTACCAAAACACATTTATGGGGAATAGCCACATGTTCTGATAAAGGGAAAGAAATTTCAGTCTTAATTCCAGCTCTGCACAGTGAAAGACTATACTACCTCCCTTAAAAAACGGTGGTGACTGACAAAACTACCAGCAGGATGGATCATACGGCCTCCTTAATTCACTTCAGGTAGTAAAGTAGCTACGTCTAGGAAGTGTTGAGATAAACCAAACTGCTTGATTTTGCAGGAAGGAATTAGAACAAGCTCTGATAATTCCATGCCAGAGTAAAAAAGAAAGAGGTACCAAGTATTTGGGCGTGACAGTTTTCAAAAGTACAGCCAAGATCAGGAGATCATCCATAGTCCATGCATTCCACTTTACATCTGTTAATACTGTTGGACTGTGAAGTCCGCAAAACTACACTTAATACTTCAAGAATGCTCTTCTGCAGATTTCCTTGAAACCAAACAAATACGGTTTAATCATCCAGAAAAATCATGTTTTCCCCCAAGATATATATTTTTTCCTTTAAGTCTATTCTAAGTCAATTCTAACAATGAATTTTTCCTGGAAAGAAGGAAAATAGCAGGCAATATATCCTTAGTTTCCAAAAAAAAAGTCACCGATGGTCTAACTTTTGAAAACATACTTTTCTGTAAGGGAGCTAGTCTTACATCAGAATTTCAAATATTCCGTGTCTAAAGCAGTAAATGAAGTTTCACTCCAAAATTCTTCCACCCTAGCACATGTGATGCTATTAAAAGAAGTACCTATGGTGTCTATTTGTCAGAAGACAAAGCGATAAGTGTTCCTTATCATATGATGTATGAGTCTGCACTGTGCAAGAGATCTAGAATCAATATTTACTAGCTCTACCAAAACACAAAACATTCAAGTAGTATATAACTGTAATGCAAGCCCTTGCATGGCAATCCAAATTTATTGAACTACTGATGCTAAGTCATACAAAATTGCACCACTTTAATTAAGGCTTTTAGTTTACATTTGGCCACCTCAAAGCAGTTGTAACATTAGGTTGGTCAATTTAAATACTGTGGCTCCCTGTTGGATATACACACAATCTTTACACCCAAACGTTAATGCATACAAAGCAACAAGGCATTGTTAAATAAATCAGCAAAAAGTTAATTACTGCAACTTAGGCCCTGTGACCAATTACACATGATTAAAATTACTTCCCACATTCACATCCACAGTACTCTTCCACCATTTAACATCTCAACCAAAACGTTACACATGTAAAACAATCACTAACAGGCAAAAGTACTAAACCTGTATATTTGGTATTGCAAATACACTTATGCATGAGCAAGCAAGGGAATTCACAGTGAGAATCTACAGCTGCAGAAGCCCGAAAATGATTTACAAAAAATTGTTAAATCATTAAAAAATCGTTTTAAAATATACACTTCTTGTTGTAGACCCCCACTGTACACACAACTATAAACATTGTTCCCTATGTAAACAAGGAAAAGGAAACATACAATAAAAGGTTGAAAAGTCTGGACATTTCCTTCCCAACAGATATTAAAGGCCATGTCTTTAGTCAGACGTTATACTGAAAGGACTCTTAAAGACTAGATCACTGTCTCCACAGGTTTTTCCTAAAATTAAAAAACTATATAGCTGTTGTGTTAATCAAAGCGCTTTTGTACAATACGATGATGATCCTGTATTTCTTTAAAAAAGTTACAATAAGCTACAAATACCGATGAAGCAAAGTTATCTGGAGTAGTCTATATAGGAGCTCTTTGGACTTTCTTTTATTATGCTAAAATAGTGGTGCTTTTAGGATTTACATTATTGTACTCTCCAATAGAAAGTGGGGATTGTTGAAGTATACAGTACACAGTTTTCATACATGTACAACATCGGTGGATGAACAATGTCTCTTATCAGTAATACTGGATGTAGGCTCTGGTTTTACCAGTTGCATACACTTAGAATATTTATAAGTAAAAATCTCTCGTGACACTGGAAAGTGATTAGAATGTGCAAACTGATGTAGTAGCTTTCATCCATTTCTTAAAGGGTACCACCACAGGAAAGTCCATTTAAGATGTTGGTAGGTTTAATAAAGTTGGAATGCTGGCACTGTTGAATTGGGCAACAGTTCTTCAGACCTGTAACAGGAAAATGAGAAGTTAACTGACAAATAGTTGTTACTACTCTTTAGTTAAGAAAACTGAAGCAGGAACTAGCAAAGTCCTTAGTGAACAGACTCAGAAAATAACCTGACTGCTTTTCCTCTACTAATATGATCTCTGCTGCACACTTACAATAACAGATCATCTCAGCAAGTAAAACTGAGCTGGGATACATATGGTAATCCAAGCTGAACTGTGGAAGCAATATTTGATAGGCAGTACTAGTTTTGCTTACACCATGACAATTCCAGTGGTTTTGAAAATGCGCTCACACATTTGGAGAATCAAAGCTTAGTTTGAAAGCCCTGTTAAGGAAAGGCAGCAATAATTTCCTGTCACTCTCAGCTAATGCTTCTGGAATCCTCTTGGTTTGTCAGTCAAGAAAGACTTCTGCCCGTACTAGGGCTTGGACAGGGAAAGGAGGAAACGAACCGTTCAAGAATAAGTTGGAGGGAAAAAAAATCATGACTAACTTCTGAAAAAGCTTACTAAAGAGGCAGGCTGAAACTTGTGTGAGCCTTCAACAGCATTCTTAAAGCACAGTTTTAGTTAGGCAGAACATCAGGAAATTGTCAAAGAATGAGAGAAATCTAACAACAATAGCTCCTGGTCAAATACTTGGAGTGTTACAATGACTCCTTCACCACCCTTTCCCCAGTCCCACTAACCACTAAGCATATCACAGCCTATAATACATTTATGTAGTCCAAAGAAAGCAAGCTAACCTCTGCAACACCATGCAAATATGAGGATGAGTTCAAAGCGGGTAGTTTGTATACTAAAACATCAATATTTTAGCGTGCATTCCTGACAATTGAGCTCTTGCAGTATATTCTATCAGCCTCCAAAAAAACAAAAATTCTGTTTCCAAAAGCTAAGTTTTGGAAGTATCAGGACAAATGTCATTAATATGAGTTCTGCCAGCACCTTAAAGCTTGAAAAGCCTCTTACGTATCAGTATAAATAGTACATCTTGAACAAATTCTGACTTTGGAATGGCAAAATAAACATCATAAAAGCTTCAAGATATCTGGAATTTTTTAATGCAGTTCTGCACTATAGAAGCTGCCACAAGTGTTTGTCTGTTTGCTTGCTTCCTTTGTTTTTTTTAAAGTCAAAACACACAGAACCGAACATTTTAAGGTTTACCTGGCTCAGAGCTACAGTACAGCTATGTATTAAAGTAGCTGACATGATGACTTTTTGCGTGCTTTTCCAGGCACTGGAGTTTTTCTGTTAATTTGTCGCACAAGGTCATAAAAGATCTGTGAATATAAAAGTCAATTGGTCACTGGAATTAAGAAGATTCTCTCACAACCTTAACCCTTCAATCTTATTTACTCAGATACTCAAAGATCTCCGCTAATATTTAATTACCATGATGCTGGAAAGTTAATTTGCACACTTAATTAACATATGTCTACTTTCTACTAACAATATTTGATCTCTGGGTCAAGTTTAGCTGAAAATAATGACATATGCCACCATGACCAACGAGCACATGCTATTACTTTGCATTTTTAAATGGAGACCATAGCTTTCTTTTAATTCAAATCACTTACTGTAAGGATATTCTTTTGAAGAAAGTTGTGGTAAGTTTTAGCTACGACATGTTTTCATGGTAACTCAAGTACACAACATATTCGCTTCCAGATCTTTTTAAAGTACTAAACTAAGTACAGCAGATGAATTCAGCAGCCTGTACAGAACTACAACACAACATTTCCTAGAGAGGTAAAGTATAAGACTCTCACACTTTGAGTCTCTTTAGAATTCTAATTAGACTATAGCTTTGTGGAAAAGCTAATTTAAGACAAATCTAGGCACTACAATTAAATAGCAGCTGTTTTGTTCATAATTGACATTGTGCTAATTATTTCTGCATCTCTTAAATCAAGTCCTCATCCTAAAGCTCACCTAGCAGTTTTCTAGGGCATTGTTTGCAAAGCAGCAAGCTTTCCAGCAAGGGCTTTTAGTATTTGATGGAAATAGGCTTCGGCTTATTAAACATATAACTTTACTATAGAGTTAAGCAAATACATTTTTGTTTAAAAACAACCGAGTAGTTTCCAGAAAAATCCAATTTAATATGCATTACTCGTTTTAAAATCAGCTGTGTGTAAAACCACCACACTCATTTGATTACATGCAAATCTTGCACAGAGGGCCTTTCAATTTGACAGACACTGCCAATAATGTTTTCCAGAAGACACAATGAACTGCGGGGTTTATAATAAAATTCAAGCTGTTCCAGAAAGGTAAGGTCTTTTTCTAAATGCTTTTTTTGCATCAAATTCTTTATGCTGGTACCCCCACTGAATAAGAAGGCATGCACTATGGTGTATCCTAAAAATGCACGTGCTTCATCAGGTGCCTAGATCCTGCTAAACAAGTAGCTAGATACTAAACTTTTTTTTTTTTTGCAGAGCATCTATTTGTTTTTCTTCTGCAATCAGCTGCTAATTTTGACAACTGAGTTTTTACCCCTACCATCTCAAATAACTTAAACCCATTTATTTTAAAAATTGAGTGCTTACAGGTCTTTCTGAGAAATGCATAGTCCAGTAGTGTGTTCTCAATGGACACAAGCTTATATCAACCAGGTAATGTAGTACTAGAAGGCTGAACCAAAAGCAAGTATTTACCCCAAACTCATATAATTTGAAAACTAATTATATGAAAATTACACAATTTGAAAAAGTTTTAAGTAAAGGTGAACTATATCCCTTGATATAAACGTATCACAGATTTTCAGAATAAGAGTCCATTATAAGCAATGTTATTTTGATTTTTTTCTTGACAAGTGGTAATGTTTAATTAACAAAACACTGTCTCATTCTTGTCTATCTACCACTGTTCCATCACACAGGTATCGTGCCTTACCTCATTAACATTTATCTTTGATTTTGCAGAAGACTCTAAGAATGCACAATTATTCCATTGCCTTGCTAGGTTCTGACCTTGTTCCTTTCCCACAACTCTTTCGTCTTCCAAGTCACACTTATTGCCAACAAGAATCATAGGCACCTAAAAAACAATTTAATACCAGCAAAGAAATCATTAACACTTTGGAAAAGCACAGTGTAAGATACCTGACTGCCAGCATAATCAAGTTCTGGTATAACTGAAACTTAAGCTTACACCCCTGTGACACTTCAAATCGAAGTGACTGCAAAACTTCAATGAAATTGAAAAATTTAGTATGTTGTGTCTGCTGCGAGCTGAAGCATATAAAGATACCTGAAGGAAGGAAGGAATCAAAGATTCTGCCAGAAGCTTAAATGAGATGAGCATACTTAAGATGTTCATTGCTTACTCCCCTCCTGTGCCTAGTGGCTACAGCATGCAAGGCATTTTTGATAAAAATAGTTTTATAATGTTTGAAATTTGAAATACCTTTCCTTTTCCATTAATAAAAAGTATTCACTTCCTACCACAGTAAGATTTTCTTATCAGTTATAAATTTGTTTTATCTTCACTGTATAATCTTAATAATGCTAAGAGCTGCACATTGAAATTGTGTGGAAACAGTATGATCAAACTTGCTTGCAAGCACGTACAAAATACAAAGCTACAGAACACACAAGTTTGAAGCTTACAATAGTCTTCTGTAAGAATTTAATTTTGTGCTTTCAAAATACCACCAACAGTGAGAAAGGCTGTAGGCTTTTTAAAACTTTGTTGTATCGTAATGGAAGTAAAAATAGAGTTGCTTTAGACATACTTCTGCAGTGCTAGAGAATAAAGTTATATATAGTTTCAAATAGAGCATTTTAAAGGTAGAAATTAAACGCAATTCTCTTTACACACTACATGACAAGTTACAGTTTTCCTGCTTTGCCTTAAGAGTTGCATTTCTTTACTACATACACATCTGCTGGTTGATTTGTCTCTTAATCTAAAGTGTGGAACCTATACGACTGAAGTGTATACACTACAACATCAGCACTGAAAACTCTAAAAGTCATTAGCATTTAAGGAGATGCTTACATCATCAGTGTCTTTGACTCGAAGAATCTGTTCTCTTAGATCCTGTAAATCATTAAACGTAGACTGTGCTGTGATGGAATATACTAATGCAAAACCTTGTCCATTTTTCATGTATAGGTCTCTCATTGCTGTAAACTGTTCCTGTAATTAAAAAAAAGGTACAGAGCTTGCATTAAATTTGCCCTTTCCTTACACAAACTTCCATATACTTCAGGTTACAAATGTTTCACAAGTATGATGCATTTGCGCTCTCCCCTTTTTAAACTGACAAATATTTTACTGTTTTATTGTATGCGCTGAAGTAAACTGAGCCACTTTTAAATAAATCCCAAGCCTGGAACATCATTTAGGCTGTTAGAACAACATTTAGATATTGCCAAGGGCTATAGCACTGACAAAAAAGAAATCACAGAAACTGTAATAATTTCAAAAGAGAGAACAAATATAGTAGAAAACACAGTGTGGTCTGTAGATTACGGATGCTACATTCCTCCCGAATCTCTTCTGTATCAAATCTTTCCTGTCTCCTGTTTGTTCTTTAAAATATATTGCAAAGTAATTGCATCCCTTGTCAATCTCCATTTTATAGTCTAGACACTTCCTATATTAAATCCTACTTTCACTTTCAGGGAAATTGAGTAGAGGATGGAGATTGTCAACAGACTTGTCACGTTTTCTAGACTTCGGTGAAAACAATGCCATTGCATATGAAGACCCACTGATGCACAACACAGCAGCAGCATTAAGGACTTGTCCCTGTTTGAAAGCTCTCACTAGTATGACTGGAATAGCATTTGCCTTACTCACCCTGGTGGCTTAGCTATCTTGTGATTCATCAATCACTCATCAAGTCTCTCATATTATCTTACTACTACATTCCAGAAGCTAGTTCATCGATTGAAAGTACATGATCTCAAACTACAACTGTATTCTAATCCAACTATTCCAGATCGTGTAGCTCTTTCTAGGGGAGTGTAACTAAGTGTAATAGGATTTATGAGGCTAAATAATGGAAACATTTCAAAGTTCTGTCTGTTTGCATGTCTTCAGCTCTAAAATCCAGTGAGTTGTTTTTTTTTTTTTTTTTTTTTGAGGGGCGTGAATTAGTTTTACATGCAATTCCTCCTCACTTCTGGTTTCTTTTATAAGTCCACCCCCTTCATGCTTGGATGCATGGAACACGTTAATCAAGACCTCATTATACCTCCGCTTTTGTGATTAGAGGGATGCACTAATGCAAAACAGTGCCGTTGTTTTCAAAATGGCATTAGACATTTAGGTAACAAATCTGCAGCTGTAGCGGTGATGTCAGTTTAAGGTTTATATGGCATACCAAATATTCACATACTAAAAACACACTGAGTTTTTGCATGTTTGTAACCAAAAAGCCTTTATTTTTATACGCAAATTTTCTTCTACAACTGTACCAAATACTGCATGTGAGATGAAAAGCATAACCTATTACACGAAAGTATCCACTCAATCTTTCTGTAGTTTTACACAACCTTACTCTGCTTTGGAGTTTAAATAGATGATTATGGGATCTGATTGCTATTATAGTTCAGAAAACACATGCTATACTCCAAGGGAGATTCACTGGAATCAATGAAGGAAATGACTGGTTTCAGTGTATTTTGGAACAAGAGAGGAAAAAAACCTGACCAGTATGCAAAGGGTAAGCATAAACCCTATGCTTTGAGTCCCCATCAGCTGACTAAAGAGATACTATTTCTACTCTCATGTCAGGAGTCCATCTCTCACACAACAGAAATATGAGAGAAGAAGAAAGTACGTATTTTCTACAGCTACAGAAATCAAAACCAAGTAACCATTGGGCCTAAATTTGCCTCTGGGCATTGTAAATTTAAAACAGCAGCAGAATCACTTAAAAACGCTCAGTCTGATGTTTCCCCTATTACAGAACATTAGATCACAGGAAACTTGCAATTTGTTTTCTGTTGCAACACTCTAGCGTTGGTTTAAGAACAAAACTTTTGTTGAAGAACAACTTACATCCAATGTATTGACCACAGGTACTCTTTTGCAAACGAGGAAGGAAACCTGTCATCATTTACATTCCTATGGTTTTTGGTAGCTTTAACACTGTACACCAGTATCTGGGAAAATTGGTTTTACTTACTGTTCCTGCAGTATCTAAGATTTCAAGCATACACTGTTGTGCATCTACTTCAACTTGCTGTCAAGAGAAATAGAAGTGGTTAGAGTGCTTCCTCTTGTAACTCTTCTCTTTAGAACTACTAAGAATTGTGTGACTTTATAAACATTCATAATGCATAAAGCAACATAATGGCTTAAGAAGTTTATATGGATATACACTCTGAAACCAGCAGGAAGCAGCTTTCCAAAGAGCCCCAGTGACATTTTCAAAAGCAGCTTCAGCAGCCAAGTACCACTTTGCAAAGTGATTAAGAATTTTTGATTATTAGAAAGGAATGTTGCTAAATTTGTAATATCAGCAACTAGCACAACTAATTTCTGCTTGTTCCAAGGATCATTCACAGACTGAAAGCAAAGTATAGGTAAAAGCTACAAATCTGAATTGGCACGCTAATGCTCATTCAACAGCAATTTAAATCACTAAGAGAGTAAGTGGTACACAGCAAATAATACACAAAGCAAGCCAGTAAGACTGGTTTCACAAAATTAAGCCTTTAGTGGCACTAATTAGGAAACTGATCCAGCTTTTTAAAAAACTGCAAAAGAAAAAGTGTGAAAAGCCAGATCAATTTCGGCATCTTTTTCAGAGTTCCTCTGTCTAGTTTCTACTAAAAAAAAAAAAAGGTGAGGGGGCTGTGAGGGCAGCAGGACACAGAATTGCCCTCAAACTGTTTCAGGCAGGCTGCCCATCCTTTTTTCTTCACAGTTGCACACAAAATTCCTGGTTAACTTCAAGTTTTTTCTTTTGTAAATAGATTAGAGCTTCAGGGAGAGAAAAGTTATTTCCACTCCTCTCACACTTCCCTCATGTTCTCCAGGGATGGAAATTTTTTCAACAGTCACTATTTCAGCATGGATTGCTGACAAAGAAAGTCAGCTAATTAAGCACCTATTCCCTTCATGAAGAAATATTTGGGGAGCAGATCAAGACTATCTTTCAAGACTTCCTGCTCTATTATTCTGATCAGTTTATTTCTACTCAAACTTAAAATACTTCAAGCCACATCCTCTCAACTTCAAATACATTAAATTTAACGTAAGCAGTACAGAACTGCAACTGCCCAACAAATGCATTTTAAAGCCTCTCAAGAAGCAGGTTAGAATACTAACTAGAGTGAAGAAAACATCATCATAAAGTGTCACCCACACTTCAGCAAGACTTCATTTGGCTGATTTGAATAGAAGAATACAAACATATTCCTATTTGTTTCAAGACCAAAACTGAAATGAATATTTTAAGTTCTTCGGTAAGAAAAATCATTGTCAAAAGGGAAAGTTTCTTGAGATAACTTTTTCAGCCTCCATGGAAACAGACTTTGGATAAAATTATCTAAAAAACATCACAAATTTAATGTGACCAGAAGAGTGTAAATATATAACAAAGGAAACATTTCACTTTAAAATAGCCTGTGCATATTTTTGGAGTCATTTATTGTGAGCCTTTGCTGGGTCAGACTCACTAAATATCATGACTCCAAAATTCCTGCTCCTCTAACATAAGAAAAAAAGTTGCTACATAGTTTTTTTTTTTTTTTTTGCTAGCATTGTCTCTTTAATGGGACTTCTGCATGCTGAGAAAACTCTGAGCATATGGGCTTTCAGGCAGAGCTAGATTTCTGTGAGGTCAAAGAAAACAAGTGTGAAATTATTGTTTTGCTAATTCCTCTTCTGTTCAGAAGAGACTCCGATAACTACAGACTGCAAAGGCTGCTAACGCAGTCTCTTTATTCCGCTATAAAAATTGCCCCAGAGCTGAAAGAGGAGGTCCTGTTCAGCCCACCCCATCTATGGTTTGTGCATCTTGCCTTCCCTGTATAGACACCAGTATTTCTGTGGCCTCCCATGGTGAGCTACATCAGAGAACCAATGCGTTTGGAAAGTAATTCAGCGAAAAAATCAGAAATATTAAGAAACAGACACTGATCTGCTTCATTAAACAGTTAACTCTTTTGTCAGTATTCCAGATGTAAACTGTCTTAGCCTGGAATATTAATCACGGTCTCAGCTGAAACTGAAAAATGAGCAATATGGAGAATTCAAGATGATGCATGCAGAGTCAGACCTTTCAGCCTGTCATGCTGTGGATGAGAAGAGAAACTAACAGGTCACTAAGTGTTTGTTTACTTATGCTATGTTTGTGTCAACTTATTAATAAAACAACCACCCATTTAATGGAAGTACATCAAGCATATCAGTTCGGAATATAGTATGCTGCCTCTTGCATTCTGAAGGGGAGCCTGAATTTGGTTTTTGTACATTTTCTCAGTAGCAAAGAAGCTTAAAAACTCTGGAATACAAGTCAAAATCTACCTGCAGATCCTAACTCAATATATAGCTGTGTACATGCATGCAAGTAAACTTATACAGGAAAAGAAATAATGAAAAATAAAAATGGTAGCATATTTGTAAGTACAAATTATACATTTATGTATAAAATATTTTTTAAGAATTTCAGTGCTCCTAATTCCAACAATCAAATTACCACTTTCTACTGACTAACTAGTAAGGTATTATGCTTAAACAGTAAAAAGCTAGTCTTGCATTACTCCTTTTAGGCATGCTTTTTAAGAGCACCTTTACATTTCAAACATGTTACCTGATAGTATGTGACATTACCAAGCATACCCTTTTTAAAGTAAAAACTATAATACTTGACAACATCTACTGCATCCTGAAGTATTTAAGTTTCTTTAGCATAAGAGAATTTTTACACTTACCTTTCTGTAGGAGTCTTCTATCGTGGGATCGTACTTTTCAACAAATATTCCTTGAACAAACTGTACAGTCTGCAACACAAAAGTTCTTCTAAGATCCTTCTTGTATAATGTACAATGCTTACAACAAGTTAAAAACTACCATTCTAGGTGTCTGTTCAATTATCTATCGCATTCTGGAAGGCAAACTAAGTGTCAGACAACTATAAATTAAGTGAAATAACAGGAAGTTAGAGGTATTTTCCTATGTGACTAAGTGTTGTCAGGTAGAATAATACTGTAAAAACAACTGCCAGCATTTACTAGCCTTACACAGACTAAGATAATCCTGTATACCTAGCATGTAGGATGCTTTTAGCACGACTGGAACTTCTAAGACTGGCCAAGCCAGGACAGACACATTTGAATCCAGAAATGTCGCAGTAAGATAAGAACTGTGAGGTGAAGGGAAAAGTTACTTCACCATCTAAAAAGATTTGTCAAGCTGGTCTTCCTTTAGGAACTCCTTTGTAAAAGGAGTTAAAATTAATTCCTTAATTAGTACTTAAAACTGCAGATGTTAAGATCTAACTTTCTGATAACGTACACAATTTGTACACAATTAAACTGAAGGATGTAATGTTCTCAGTTGGGCTGAGAATATCTTATTCTGTGAATGTTTTTAGTGCTAGTCTAAGTTGGTATGACGGTAATTTCTCTGTATTAATTTAACTGAAATGCACAAGCTCCTTGGTGTGTGGTGATCTACCTGCTACAGCTATTCACTTACTTGCAAGCAAAGATGCAGAAAACATGCTAAACCAGTGGAAAGAAGTATTTGCACTTAAATAAATCAGTGTTTTAGAAACTACTGTGGAATATGACACAAACAGCACCCCAAGGAACTTTTTACAGACAAAAGTTAACAAAGCCAGGCACAGGCAAGCCAGTTGACCCTGCTGGTTTCCCAAAACAGCTTCATTTCCACAGACCTATGGCCAGTCTGGTAGTGAAGCCCAAGAACTCCATAATGCTGTGGGTATGCATTTCACTGCGTAGGATAGGCAAAGGTCTGACCAAGCACCATCAACCAAATCCATCCAGAAATAGCGCGCATGAGTGCACCAATGGAGGTGAATAGACCCAGAAAGCATTGGCAAGCACACTGCAAAGAGTGTACCTACTGTAACTAGGAACCCTCAGCAGCCATTACTAACACTTATTTGTAATTACACACACTAGAAAGTAATAGGGGTTAATAGAGTGTCAGAGAAAGACACAGGAAACATGCTTTAACTGCCTCGCAGTACTCACCAGAGCAGACTTTCCAACACCTCCAGAACCAAGAACCACTAGCTTGTATTCACGCATGATGCAAGAGAGAAATCGCCCTCAATACCTAAAACACACAAATTATTTACCAGTTTTGTTCATCAGGACTACTATTTTAGCATTACTACAGACATTGTTAGCTTAGATGTGTAAGACATGAGCAGTTAAATATTGATATAAACTGATTAGATACCATTTTAAGCAGGCACAAACCAAGCAGGATGCCACTTCAGTTATTATACAATAAGGAAACTATGGACACTTGAGGACAGTAGTCATCAATGCTACTCTTTCATGTAGTGCAGGGAAAGTATCTCTAAGTTTTTGTTTTCAGGGAGACTTTAAACCTTAGAAAAAGGTTTTCATCCTTTATTTACAGAAAGGAAGAATTAGGTGTAGAAATCAATTGACTTCCATTCATAGGTAAATGACTTGTGTCACATCACCCCGCTCAGTGATGTGTGTTTACCACACAACATACTCAAGCTCTTCTAGAAGAACCAAGCCAACAGGACCCCCCTACAGTAGTCACAGCAAGCGCTAACGTATTTCACAGGTTTCTCAAGATCTTTCTTTCACTCACAAGAAGCTGTCCGCATTATGCATCTTGCAACACACCGGAGTCGTTATATCCCAGAGTCACTCAGACGCCTGAGGAGCTCAGAGTTTTTAAAAATGCATTTACAGCATTAAATTTACCAGGTAAACTGCTGCTGCTATTACTCTATTGCTGCAGAGAATCTTCATTACCCATGGTATTGATGCAGACTTTCCAAAAACATTTCTTAAATTTCAGAGCTATTACATATCCCTTCCTCATCCACCCCCCAAACTTACGTCATATTGCACAAGTTTTTATAATTTCATATGCACACACGTGTAAGTGATTTTACTCATATAAGTTGACATGCACGAAACATCTCCAGTTTCCTCTGAAGAACTGCAGCATACCACTGAGAACATCGGTGCTGGCTAAAAAAGCTGGATGGGAAATATCTTTCAGGAACAGCATCTCTTTATTCCTCATAAACCACAATACAAATATCAGCTAAAGTTTCTATCAGCTGACTCAAAGTTTGTTTTATATCCACGATCATGACACCACAATTCACTTCACTACATTCAATAAAAAGGCTTCATGATTTTATTTTATTTTTTAAATACACAGTAGTCATCCTCAAACCACCGACTCTTAATGAAGCTACAACAAAACGTTGCAAACCTTTAGCTAAATAGCATATTCCCTATCACATCAGAGTTCTGTCATAAAAGGAATATTGAATAAACCCTATTATAGCAGAGCTAACAGTTACTATTAATAAGAAACAATTATCCAAGAGGAGATAAGCATGTATTTTCTCATTCTGAAACATTTAAAAGCTAAATGATTCGCAGAAAGACTTGTAAAAGAAAATTAAACCAACCTCTTCCCAGGAAGCAGGCATTTTTCAAAAAGAACAGCAGGGTCCCGCAAGTTAGTTGGAAAAAATACAAAAATCAAATCAAACACTCAAAAAAACAACAAAAACACCCACAAGAAAACCTCGTACTTAAACTTGAGAACTGATTAATGTTCTGCTAGATACCTAACGCAGTTATAATGGCTGTGGTTTTAAAACTATCTTGAGGCAATCCAAATACTATTTGAGACCATTCCTCTCCAGCAGGCCAGGAGTTCCACACTGGCTGCGTGCCTGCCTACAGCTGTCTGCTGCGTCTGCTTGCTCAGCTTCACTGAGAACTACCCTGCAGAACCAAAACAGAGTCTTGGGTCTCACAGCTCAATACAAGAACCCTCTGACAGCCCTGCAAGCACCTGAACTAGGAGAACTGCTCCTACTGCCTCAAGAGGAAGTTCTGTTCCCTCCCTGCATGGGCTCCAGCACTCTACCTGCCCGTGGAAGAAAAGCTGGGGTGCAGAAGCAAGGTAGGACAGACTCTGCTCATTGGCAGTGCTCTCATACCTAACAGAACAACTTCTCATTCTGCCCTTTGAAAGCAGTTTTCCTACACCAGAACCATTCACACCATGTTTATAATCTATTACGCACCATCGGAGATGTTCCATTAGACCTACCAAGCCATAGATACCAAGCCATGCTGCGAACACCAGGAAAAGCTATCACCTCTAACTAATGAAACACACCTTGAGAACTCCCAGCAAGTTAAGCCTGCAATTACTTTACCTGTCATTGCTTTAAAACAAACATTCAGTTATGCCTTTATTTTTGGAAAGGTGTCACTGGAATGACATAGACATAGTGGGCGTAGTGGAAATCCCAGCGCAGCAACTGAGTGAACTGCAGCAATTTCACTGTCTTGCAAAGAATGGTTTGAGCAGAATTTCTCAGTATTCAGCCTGAAGTTAGCAACTAAATGTAGAGACATCAGTAACAAAGGCTGACAGTAATTCACAAGTAATAGAACTTAACCAGCACATACCAAATATCTGTTTTACTGACTGGTTTGAGTCACTGGTGACTTCCAGCAGTTTAACACAAGCCAGGGCTTCTTTTGGCAGCCAGATTTGGAAGCTCGGTCCTACGTATCCAATGGCTTTACAAGACCCAGGAGCTGGTTTCACTACTTTTAGTCATGGTATGCAACTGAAGCACATATATATAAGCACAGCTTGGTCAGCCAATCCTCTTCATCTACGAAACACCTAAGCAAAAAGCTTAACATCTCTGTACATGTCAATGACTGCAGCATGCTCAAACAAACGTTTCTCCGACCTTTTCTCCAAGCTCAGGCAATGAGCAACTGAAGTGCTAACTTCCCCTTCTCCATGACAACCTGTCTGCCATTTGCACAACTACTCCTTAACTACCGAAAGCACACAGTAATGCTTCAAATATACACACCCACAGCCCCATATCGTGCAGAGACAGCTGGGCATTTCTGCTCTGCTTTACTGTCAGTCCAGCCGTAACTTCTTGGAGCAAAACACAGTACAACCTACTCCTCAGTATATACTTTCTTAAGATTAATGTGGACATCTCTGGAGCACCGCATGCAGCAGAAGCAGCATCACCTGCTTCCACTTAGCTCTACCCCCTCACAGGCTCTGAATAGCTGCCCTGATGTCACTTCACCTTTCTATTAACTGCTAATTAAAAAAAAAAAAAAAGAGCTTTCATAACAAAAGAATTTTTTCCTTGTTCCAGAGCTTTGCCTCCTCAGCTAATAAACTACCAGCATACAAAGCTAGAAGCTTCTGGTCCGCCATGGTATTTGGTGCAAGAAAAGCCTAGCACTTCATCTTCCAGTGGTCAGTATGCCATTGGCTACAAGCATGCCCAGCCTGAACTAGGACTCCAGTGCTGCCTGAGCTTGACTTTCCGGTGATTCCTCATAAACCACAATACAGACCAGCCTGACTTGACTGCGCTCTAGCTCAAACCCATCCTTCTGTATCTCACGTTGTACTGAATGCTTGCATTTGAGACTCAGTTCCTACTTTTACTTTCATTTTCAGATTGAAACAACATTTTATTCTGGAATTAATACTATGTTCAGCTCCATCTAGTGCTGACACGATTTCCTGTTGACTCGTTTATCACAAATGATGGGAGCAGAGGAAGAAGATGGAAGATGAAGTACAAAAGAGGAGGTTTAAGCCACAAAATACCCAATCATTCAGTTACGCTGATGGCATTTGAAATAACATAAGCCATTAAGCTTCATGCAAGACAGTAATGTAAGATGTTCAACTATTAAAAGCTACGCACACTATAAAACCTGAAACAGAAGCTCAAGCTCCTGGTGGACTGATGGTCTTCCATGCCTGATTTTTCTCCCCCCCCCTCTAACTGCTCTAAAACAGAGATGAACCATAAACAGTTTCTCGTTATACAGTCTTTCCTTTGCATTTCATGTGTTTTGTTCTTTCAACACCCACCACCACAACAGGAAAAAAAAAAAAAAAGGAAGTTACTGGTGAAGAGCATGTAATTAAGAAGCCACCTGCACTACCAAGACAGGAGATCAGAGTAGCACCTCAGGAACAATTGTCAGATTGCACTAACCTGACATTTTGGTAATACCCCTTCATTCTAAAGCTATCAGAAAGTAATTGTATTACTTAACTGGAAAAGTGAGACAGGATCATTAGATCCTGTGATCTAATGACATGATCTCACTCATTGAAGTCAGGACACAGTTTGGTTTGCATGTTTCCTACCTCATCATTCTAAAACCATGACTGTAGCAGTGCAGTCTTACCTAGAATAAGACAGGCTGAAGTTCAACAACCATGTTTGTTTGCCTGTGTTCCCCAGATCACAGTAACTTATTTGAATCCCTACCTTCCACTTCTTTTAAGGAGAGTATTTTAACAGAAATTTACATTGCTTTGAAGGCTGGCTACCTTTAAAGTAACAGGGCTTTATGAAACAAGAGCAATGCCAGCTTCCTTTGTTTTTTCATTTTTCTAACTTCAGGCAGGACAGTGCTGTCAACTGTAGTGCCTATGTAGGCACTAAGGAACAGGAAGCATGCAAAAAAGGCCTATTTCCCTCCCTTCACTGGAAAAACTACTGGCTTTGAACAACGGAGAAGGGTACTTACATGCACAGACACCCAACATAACTGAATTCTGCAGATGTCTAATGCAAGTTTTAGCTCAAAAGGAAAAACGAGGAAGTCTGCTCTTTTTCAAGAAATAGCATTTTCACATGAACTGGACTCCAACACTATCTTGAATCCACACTCTAAAATACAGAGCCCACTTGGGTGCTTGCAGTTAACAGAGGTGATGTGACTTCAGTAACTGCCTTGCACACTTCCTGAAATGGTGGCTTTACAGTCTGTCCCAAGTCTCAGCAGCCTGGCATATCTCAATATTACTTTCTCTAATGCATATCATTAATGCACTAGTGTTACTACACTATGTATTTATATACAGTAGGCTAGTGTATTAATGTAATACATGCATTAATACATTAATAAGAACAATGCTTATTTTTCTTTCTCTCCTCTGCCATCTCTTACATTGGTGGGGTTTTGGGGGCCGAGGGTTGGAGAGATTTGTCACAGTCTCATTCTTGTTTTTAATCGTTTTTGACTAACAGCCGAGATTAATTTTGGTTTTGCTACCCCAGTTTGAATAGAGAACACTAGAAAGTGATAACTAACTCAAAGACAACAACTAAAGCAGCATACACAACTGAGAGTAAACAAGAGACTTCTTTAGAGGAGATTCTTGCCTAAAGTAGGAAGGCTGCTTGCCTCTCTTTAATAAGAGTGCCATTCAGAAGTGAAGTATCAGAGATAAACTAGAGCTTTTTATGCACATGGATGGATGTTTCATCCAACAAAGATGCTTTCTGAAGAATAAGCAGTATTTGAAAAGAACAACCACCATGTGAACAGAAGGAAGAAAGATCAAAGAGAACAATCCACTGAAAAGGAAGCATTTTAAAGGGTTCACGTGTTTCAAGGATCCTCAACATGGAATTTGCTTTCAGGTTTCTGCCCTGATCAGATAAAGTGGGAAAAAAGTGGCTCTTGGACATTTTCTTAGGCATGTCTCCAAACAAAAGCAAATCAACGTGATGGTCGTAAAGACAGTCAAGGAATGAAAAAATGCTACTCTAGTGGTGAATGAAGAAGTTGCACACTTAGCATTTATAAAGCCCTCCTAGAAATCAACCACACAATAAAGAACTCAAAGAATTTAGGCAAGATTAAATACCATTTGAGGCATCTGAAAGGAATTTGGCTTGATATAACAGTCAAAAAAGCAGGGTTTTTTTTCTTGGGGGGGGGGGGGAGAAGGTAATTAGGAGTAGAATTGTGTTTGCTGGTCTTCTTTCAACTCCTTCAAATCCATCTCTTAGGATTTGTTACATGTTTGAGTAATGGGAAAGCTAACCGTTTAATCTCTCCAAGTGATATTAAACCAAATGAAGTTGTAAGCCGGGCTCAGCTCCAGGCCAAAAAAGGATCTAAATGCAGTCACTCCTTGAAGATATCCCTGAGACAGACTTATATGAACTAGTTGTTCAAGTATGGAATTAAGCAAATAGCCCTTCACAAGAACATTATCATTCCGAGAGCTTTACAGGCTCCATAACTCTTGTTCAGATCCTGACATTCTGGTTGTATATTGAAGCTGCAGTATACTCACTCAAATTTTCATAATGCTTTTGCCTTTGCATATTTACCTCTTGAAAGAAGTATTTTGAACCACCTTGTGAATAGTACTCATAAACTCCTCTTAATTGTTTCCATGAGAAAAAAGTTTCAAGCATTAAAATGGCAGATCAAGCAAATTAACTGACTGGTTTGCATGCCTGCAATTACCCGTGGAGAAATTCACCAAGGAAAAAGAAGAGATCCTACTTCTCAGGGGATATTGGTTCTGAGATGGAACAAGTCAGTGGTCAGACATTTGGAGGAACAGCTCTGGCTCATTCAGAGGATCAGGTCACTCTGACTAAGATCAGAGGATTCTATCTTCCAAGAGAAGATGCTTTGCACCTCCGGTACTGGCTAAACCTAAATCTCATCGCTTGTACTACTCAGATTCCACAAAGTTTTGAGTCTTCTCCTGGTTTGGAACCCCTTCTTCAGGGAAAGATCTGGTTAGAAAGAACGTGTGCTGTTCTTGACATTCCCCAAAGACTTACGGGTGAGAGAAAGTACAAAATTCTTAGCCCTCAACTCCAAGCCAAGGAGAGATCCCTCAGAATCATTTTAGTGCATAAGCAACACCCTGACAACAGAATCAAAAATGGAAGCCAATTTCCAACAACTTTTAGATGTCTTAGGAATAAAAGCAATTTAATTTCTTGCTCAAGAGGGTAAGTGATACCTCTTACAATAGTTAAATTAAAATACTCCAGAACTGGCTGTCACACTTATTTACAGAAAACAGTACTCTGAAATCAATTCCAAAGACAAGATACAACAAAAAAAAGTTGATAAGCTCTAAGTAAACATGTTTATACCCAAGACTTTGGGTATATATATATGTTGAGCTGTTCTGTTACTAATCAAGTAACAAGTCAACTGTTCAGTTAACAATCCTAGAAATCTTTATTTCCAGTTTGCATCTGATTTTGATAGCTTCTTGTCTCAACAACAACAACAACAAAAAAGTATTTCAAAAAGAAAAGGATTTGTCAGATAGCTAGCTCTTCTGGACTCTAAAGCAGCTATTTCCCTTGGACAAAAGTATTTCTTTAATTATCTTCAAATATTTTAACTGATGCCAGAGAATCTTCAGAGGATTTTCTGGAAGCTGCCTGCATCCAGTATTGTGAAGTCATACTAACTACCTAAGAAGAAAGCAGAAACATGGGAACAAGTAACTACAGCATGAACAGGGCATGGAGGTTTAAGTTATTCCCTGATCAGTTCATGGGTACGCTTACCCTACAGAGACAGCTTAACCGAATTTCCTTCCCATCATTGATGGCAACTATCTTGATCAATACAGCACACATGGACAGTTTCTGCAAATGAGCTAGAATCCTAGCATCTAAATAACTGATAACCTCAGCCTCCGAAGTCAAAAGTTAGCTCCCAGCTCCAAACCTTTAAACACAAACTTGATGCACGTTCTAAGGATGCAAACTGGAAAACTGATGGCTGGAGATGAAGGCTTCCTAATGTGAGATGAAGAAGTGCATGCAACTTGCACTATTTCCACACAAAGAGTAAAAAGCAAGCCTGTTGCTGTTGTTTTCAAAATGAGCGAAGCAACGTACAGTAAGTTACTCTAAATTACACTATGTTCCAACACTGAGTTGAACTGGCAGCTTTGTGCAAGAATTCAAGTTTGTCAATTAAATTTTGAGTCCCTTTTAGAAGTTACGTTAAGCCTATTTAAGACTCAGTTAGAATTTGTAACGTCAGATTTATTCTTATTTTTGCTAACTGTTTGCCATGATGTGCTTTCTTCCAATTTCTGTAAAGCAGTCACCATCCCCCACAGAAGCTGTTTGTGCATGTTCTACCAGTCTGACTCGCAGCTACAATGATGATCTCAGAATTCCTAAAAAAGATGAATTGCAAACGTTTTTGATACTTGCTAAGAAAAATCCAGGCAGACAGTAAGGAAAAAGAATACTCAGATTTTAAAAAATATGACAAACATTACATTCAGAGAATGCATAATTACCGCATTATAACACTCTGCTAGGCATAAGCTAAGTGTCCAACTACACAGCAAGTTTTGAGAACTCAGACAGCAATTTACAGCTGTAAATTGGCTCTACTGTCACTACAAAGAATCAGTGTTTGGCTCTAAAACTTGATTAATGGATTACTGAAGCACAGCATACCTGATGCACCTCCCACTGCATCCTTCTGATTAACAGCAGATGTAAGCATTTGTTTCTCCTTGTAACAGTTATCTGTTTTACAAAATTTTACCTTTGGAGTTACGAAAGCTGATAAAAATAGCAGGACTACAAGTAAGGCATGCAAGCTTTCAGAGTCAAGATACTTCCCTCTAAAAAAATAAAATAATGTAATTCTGCAGTTCGCAAGTTACTTCATAAACAAACTTGCCAGTTGGTTTCAGACACTCATCTTTGTCACTTCTGTCCCAGAAACAGATCTATCCTTCAATTCCACGTGGTGCTCATGTTACATCAGGCAATGCCAGCTCTACTCTGTGACACTGGCTGCTGAACCCTTAAGGTTTTCTCACCTTTAAACATAAGGCAATGCACAGTCCAGCTGCAGTTCCAATACTTCCTCAATCTTTGTCCCTGCTATTGATATTTCTCTGTAATCTACATATCACACATATGCTGGGCAAAGCCTGAGCTTGCATTCTCGCATGCAAAGGTATGACCACTTGCACTGTTTTCAATATTAGACATTCAGTTTAATCTGATTTGCTTACATTACTGCTACACCATCTAGGCACAGACTCCCCACCCGGAGTACTGTGCCCAGTTCTGGAGCCCCCAGCACAAGAAGGACATGGAACTGTTGGAGCAGGTCCAGAGCAGGGCCACGAAGATGATCAGAGGGGTGGAGCACTTCCCCTACAAGGACAGGCTGAGAGAGCTGGGGCTCTTCTGCCTGGAGAAGAGAAGGCTCCGAGGAGACCTCACAGCAGCCTTCCAGCACCTGAAGGAGCCTACAGGAAAGCTGGGGAGGGACTTGTTATAAGGGTGGGTAGTGACAGGACAAGGGGAAATGGCTTTAAACTGGAAGAGAGTAGATTCAGACTAAATATTAGGAAGAAATTCTTTACTGTGAGGGTGGTGAGACACTGGAACAGGTTGCCCAGAGAGGCTGTGAATGCCCCCTCCCTGGAAGCATTCAAGGCCAGGCTGAATGGGGCTGCGAGCAACCTGGTCTAGGTGGAAGTGTCCCTGCCTAAAGTAGGGGGGCTGGAACTAGGTGGTATTAAAGGTCCCTTCCAACCCAAACCATTCTAGATACTATACACAGATTTTCTTCTTAATTACGTTATTTTGTTACTAGCCTCTTAAGACTGGCTGGTGTAGTTCTTTTACAAACAAATCTTCAATAACCACCTGAAAATGTCATAATCCCTTGAGAAGCTAACAATGTTGAAAGATCCTGGAAAAATCATGTATTTCAAAATACAATTTATGACAAGTTGTATGATTTACAGTGCCCCTGTCTCTATTGTATTATTTACAGTCACTCTATTACAAACCAGGTTAGTAGCCCAAGATCTGTCTTCCAATTCTTGCACGTCATTTTAATTATGGTTAAAAGTTTTAGCTATTGAAAAGACACTAATCCTATGCAAACTGAGAATAGTAGGTACTAGCAATCATTAACAGAAACAAAATTAGTTCTTCTATGATGAATGAACCATACCAAAAAAGTCTCAAGTAACTGTAACTCATGACCATTTTGAACTTTCAATCAGTGCGTCCTTAATGGTATTCGAACATGAGCAAGATCACTCACAGTTACTCAAGTTATACATAATTTCCTAAGCAGTTCCTTTTTTTAAGCTTGAGACTTCTGTCCTGAGGCTGGGGAGTGAGGGGAAAGGTTAGGAAAAAAAAAAAGAAAAAGAAAAAGCATACATCAACATCCAGCAATAGCTACTACCTTCTGCCACATAGTTGTTCTACTTCTGCAATTATGGAGGTGCGTCTTAACTGCTTCTTTCCACAGTTAATTTTTTAGCTGAGTCCGCTGATGAAGGTGAGTTTGTGCAAGAATGAAACACGTGAAGGAAGTGGTTGAAACTTGGGCAGAAGGCATGTCCTGTGAGGAGAGGCTGAGGGCACTGGGCTGCCCAGCCTGAAGGAGGCCGAGAGGCAACCTCACTGCTCTCTGCAGCTCCTGAGGAGGGGAAGCAGAGGGAGGTGTCAGCCTTTCAAATGTAACTTTACCAGAAGAAAGCAACTGCCTAAGTTCACTCCCACCATTCTGCCCATACGCAGATGCACTGACAACTTGAGCTGCTCTGGAGGCAACTGCTAAGTTGCTGCAATCTTCATACAAGGGTATTTTAAAAATCACTGAAATAAAGGGTGGCTTATCTTCACATGCCAGGCTGTAGTTCTGCATCTGCTCTGTGAGCAGCTGATGCATCTCAAGACAGTCCCCCCAAAATCTCATTTAACGGATCAGAAATTTCCAAGAGAGGGAAAAAAACATCAGACAGTTACAAGCAGGAGCCTAAAGGTAAGCAATTCATGTTTGGAAGCCTGAGCTCCAAGACAGAATGACACCTACACACAAAGCTGAATAATGTTAACCAAATGAATCTGAATCACACTCATCCCCACACCACTATTACATGGACTAGATCTTTAGTGAGTTACCAAATTAGTAAGGGTTGCATTTGTTTAATCAAGTCTCCACAAGAGTCTATTTGAATCTTCTTAAGAGGAGTGTAGCTCTTGTTTAGACCACAGTTATGGTTTCTCTGCACCTTCAAAGCTTGTCATTTACTGGAGAAACCTGCAGTACCTTAAGATTTGCTTTGCTGCTACGTTAAAGCAAACCCACACTTTCACAGGGTAGCAAAAAATGTCCAAAGCATATTGGAAATTTAAATCTGCTCCTGAGGTTTGGATAGGAGGATCTTCCTAGATACAAACCTGCGTGTCTGGTCATCTAAGAATCACCTATTAGTCATACTACAACCATCGCCACACTATTTGAGCAAGTATTTCTGCTACATTCTAAACCTTTTATTGAAAGAGTTTTACTTCCAGCAAATTAAAGATATGCATCTCAAAACAACCTGTCTTTTGGGGAAAAGCCTCAGTGGCAAAACAACTCTCAGTCCACCCTGAGCGTTCCAGTGAAGCAGTTTATCCTCCATGAAACCACTCTTGTATTTCCACTTCGCTCAGGGTGTTTCCACTACACCCAGCACATCCTTTTTGGTTCTCAAGATCTATGACTTCAACCGTCTGGAGATAAGGCTGTGAATGATTCCTTAGCTTCACTCCTACTATCATAGCAGACTGGGCATTCAGCTCAGAAAAGAGGCTTTGGCTTTCCTTTATGAAAAGTACACCAAAGAATTTCATTTGAAAGAAACACTCCACAGCAAGGCTAACCAAGACAGAATTACGTTAGCTGAAATTACAAATAGTTTAAACTTGACAAATTTGAAAAAAATTGTGAACTGCATCTCATGATCTTGCCTCTGGCTAGGAGCAGGATGTATTTCTAGTGAGCAAGACTGTACTTGGTTCAAAGTACTGGCTGTTGTACCTAAGCGAGGGCAAATTAAAGAAGAATCAACATGACATGCACATTAACTCACTGGCTGGACAGATCTCCTAACAGAAAAGGAAAAGGCAGTTTCAGGAGTTTCATGTCTTCATCAGGAATAAAACTGTACGAACTGCTTATTCTTTTCCACACGCAGTATTCTATTTATTCACTTCAATTCCTACTCTCATAGTCACAGCATTTCTTGTCTGAGTCTTACGAAGCTGATGAAAAGCAAAGATGCGAAATGCTACCACATACAGCGTGGTAAAGTGAAGTCTAAAGCACTCCACTCTAATACTGCTTTCAGCTACACCATTTTTGCATAACTTCAGCTCTTACACAAGTTTTCTATGCAAGATCTCTGGCGGAACCCCAGTACAGCTCAGGTCATTTCCTGAAACAAAAGGCTTAGGGAGATCAGAAGAGGAAAGAGGATACTGAACAAAGCAATGGACATGCTCAAATATAAGGAAGGTAAAAAGGTAACAAATTGATGAAATGAACAAAAATACAAAGATTCAGAAATGCTCGATTCTCTCCCATATTTATATATAAAAAACAAGTAGAAAGCTCTACCCAGAAGTAAGAGCATTTGAAGATCAAGGATCTAGTTTAAAAAAAGTGAAAGTTATAAATGCCTGGATTTATTGGGCAGATTGCAAGCTTCCTGCTGCTGGGCTGCAAACTTCCTCAAAACCTCAAATGATGTAGGTCGACTAAGAGGATTCCCCTTGCCTCCTCTTTGGCAAGATACCACCTAACCTGCTGTATAAGTCAAACAAGCTTTGCAAGAAGGGCAGGAGAGTGATTCTCCAGCACGACTAGCCAGCTATTCTTGCCTCTTCCAGTGCTCCTACTAGATGCCGCAGGACTTCTACACAGCCTCTCGTATTCTACCAAGTGTCAAGATGACAATTTGGCATCGATTTCTAGAAGTACCCGTACTCTCAAGTACCTAATGTCAGCAGAAGTTGGATTTTTAGCGAAGCATTTCACAGCACACTAAGAACACAAGGCAGCTCATGCTGTGTATTTCTATTCCATGAACACTGTTGATGTTAAACTATTTTGGAAATTCATCCATGGACTGGTATAATATGGGCAAGAACTATGAAGATGAATTCACACTAGCAGAGAACTCACGTTTCTGATACTGCTCATCATAAAATCCACAAAAGCACATAGTGCTTTCCATACATTTGCACCAATAGAATAGCATGCATAAAAATATGGACCATTCCCCCAACAGGGATAAGAACATCACGTTCACCATCAACTCTCCATTTTAAACATATCAGAAGGGTGACAGAAAGCTAGAATGATGTAGATACACACTATATAATCGCAGAAGCATAAGAATCAAGATATCACAAGCCATATTAATTTACATACTTTTCCAACCCTAACAAAATCCTTCAACAATACTGTATGCAATAAGCAATCACGAGAAACTAGGCAGGCTGTGTTTTATGGGTCATCTTTTTTAAGGACATGAAGCTTTTGGAATGTTGTTATCTTGTAAGCAGTTTCATAATGAAAGATCAGAGGAGGGTTACTGACTGCATCTTAAAATGTCTTAACGATTCACCTTACCTATTTAACAGTTCTAAGATTAATAAGCAAGAGATTTCTGCCCAGTATGCCACCGGGCTGCCCTCGCACTTAACCATGTAACCTAGACGCACAGGCACGCAGCTCAGTCCCAACTAAGTCACCTTGTAAACAAATAAATCCTGTCCTAAATACTGTATTGTGGCAAGTAAAATTCTTAAGTACCTTCCACTTACTGGATTGCTTCCATTCTACATTCAGGTTTTCCCTTCTCAACATTAAAAAAAAAACACAACAGAACAACAAGATATGTTGCAATTTTCTGTTAGCTTTCCCATGAATCGCTTCTGGAAAAACTATTAGACCGGGCATTACTGAAGTTTAACTGCAAGCAAGAAGTGCACAACCATACAACATAGCTAGCAGTACTGTCCAGGTTCTGAGGCAGCCCAAGTAGCAGTCAGCGTATCAGCTTCATCTTAAGTAAAAATACAATTGCACACAATGCCTTTATAAAAAAGGATGTAGCTGGTCTGGTCCTGCAACTACTGACCGCTCTGAATTCAGCAGTGCTCAAGTAGCGCACCTAGCATCGTTCCGGTCCTCCTTCTGCCTCCTACACACCCCCTTCTCAAGCGTCATGCTGATAACAAACACACATCTGCTGCTCATCTTTCAGACAGATGTGGTCACACCCCTTTCGTTTCTTCTTGATATATGAAGACTGCTTTAAGAAACCTCTCTTTGTTGCAGGCATGGGAAATACCAAGGCACAAGTAACTAGGTTGCAGAAGATGACCGAGTGGAAAAAAAAAAAAGTAAGACAACCCCAAAAGCTAAGACATTAATACAGAGCAACAAAAAGGAACACCTGCAGAGACTATCTGCATTTGAAAATTAGGATAGATTAAGTGAAGAGGAGGCTAACCAACATACGTTATTTAGGCAACAGACAACACATCCATGTAAGAAAAAGTTTCGACCAACTAATTTCATATAAAGTTATGAAGAATGCCATGCTACAGAAAACAATGTTGATCAACTACATCTTTGCCTTTAATCCAGACTACCTACTGAAACAAAGATTAATAAAAGCTTATGATTAAAGCAAGTAAAGTTAACGTTCATAACGTCTACAAATTTTGATGCAAAGAACACATTCTCTTTAGAGTTTCTATGAAGAAACAGAAATTGTAATTACAGATGCTTGCTTGAAGGTTTGCCCTTAGTTATGAAAATAAACTGTTCCCCTGTTCCAGTTCTTCAATACTGTCCAGAAAATTAATGATATAAAGTTTCATATGGCTCTAAGATTAGGGTCACGTTCAACAGCATTTCATGAATTATCAACACTGGCATGCAATATCCTTTCTGCAGGAGGACTGGACAAATAATTAAGGTGTGGAACACCATCTTTCTGTGTTGAGACAGCTGCAGGAATGATACACAGTGATCCCTAAAGACAATCTCAGTCCGCAAAGAAACACCAGATGCTGTTTCTCTGCACAGGACTAAAGCGTCCATTAGAAGGGATGGGCTTTCCCACTTCTGCACTATGCTCTGGCCTTCCTCGCCTGGCTAGCAATGAACTAACCATGTGTACTGTAATGGGCAGTCTCTTTTCATAGCTACATAGCAGGGACTTACTTCAAACGACATCAACTCCTTAGATTAATAACTAGAAAGCTGAACGGAACAATACAGTAAATACTGCAAGCGCCTCTTCTTCTTCCTGGTTCAACTCTAAGAAAGTTCCTTTAACTCTGCTACACACTCTTCCGTAGGCTCTGAAGTACCTTCACTCTGCTGCTTCAACAATGAAAACTACTGCTAAAAACACTGCCTACAGAAAGAGAGCATTCTGAATAGCTAGAGGGTCCCCAAATCATTTTGTATTTCAAAAGTTGCCCGAGAGGCAGATTGCCAACCTGGTGCATACAGCCTTAAGCCTTCCTCCCCCTCCTTGTCGCTAGAAGACCACAGAGAATGTCAAAAGCTCACGAGAGCATTCACAAAGAGGTGCACGCATTTTAAAAAAGAAAAAAAAGAAAAAGACCTTTGAGTTACCCACTATTCTTTGGGTATTCTAAAAGCAGGGGAGACATGGGCTTCAGGCCAGAGCTCACTGCCACTACTGAAGGCAGCCTCATTCAGCTGTTCCATCAGGAAATAACTTGTGCCACTAAAGCCTTTGACTTTCTCCAAATTCTGCTTGCCTACAACAAGCGAAGTGTCACAGGTTTTTAAGAACATAACTTTTACTACGTCTATCCCCCTCAGTTTTCTTATGTTTGACAGGCCCTAAGTCGAAAGTGATGCATTAGACGCTTCCAGTGAGGTACTCAAGCTCTTCTGCACTCAATCGCTGAACAACTTTGAGAGCTGTCAGTTAATAAGGTTTCCTATTAAATGTACTCAAAAAACTCCTTCCCTTTTCCTCTACTTTACATAAGAAGAATGGAAACAGACCATCTCAACCATGTATGAGCCGGAAAACAAAGTTTGCCTTCAAATGGGTCTGTGTAGCTTCTGCAGATACTCTCTCAATCTCTTCAAAGGAGGAGGCTGACTAAAAAATCCCTCCATCTGACCTAGATGCAACAAAGCACAGCAGAAACCTGCCTCAACTCACCAGGGACTCAAAACACCGATAACACACGGAGCACTGCACTCTGCTTTGGCATTTGTTCTGAGGCAGAAGAGTGGCACCACTTCCAACCACAAGCTAAATATAAACTTTTGTTGCATGGGGTATACTTAGTGTTGTTTACCGAAAGAGTAATTTTGATTAAAACTCACAAAAGCTTGAGAGAAATTGGAGAGCGTGCCTTGAAGAATTAGAGCACTCTCAGATGCCAGTAGGGCATCTGAAGGTCACCTAGGCATTACTGGGCAATTCATGGAGCACCCACCCACCCCTCTTACCATACACCCCAGGAGAAGTGCTTTTACCTATGATGTCCTTGCCCTCAGGAGCACCTCTCCGAGCAGCGAGCAGAACTCTGTGACGACAGGGTTCACACTGCAGCAGTTAAATGCTGAGCACCCAAGAGCTTCTGCGACTCCTGCACTTCTCATGATAGGTGGACAGCCGTTTATTTTAGTTCCCACACTTACTGACTGCTAGATCACAAGCTAAGTCATCTTCAGCACACTTCCTTCCTCAGGAATTTCTTCCTCCTTTTGTAGGCTCTCACCTAGATTCCCATCTGCTTGCTTCTGTTCCAGAAAGGCTCTCAATTAAAAAGTCAGTCAGTTTCACTCTGCAAAACTAGCACAGCACAAAGAAAGTTGTCATGGCTCGCCTGAGATTTATTTCTGATGAACTGCCTTGCACAAGAGCTTGAGAACAAAATCACAAAATTTTAATTCCACTCAGAAAATTAATCTGGGGAAGGTATATAGTAATAGAATCAAGATGCCCAATTACAAGCAGTACAAAAGACCATTTGTCTTTTTCATATCTGAGTTCTGTTTTTAAGCTTATAGACTTTCAACTCTGTTTTGCAGACTACACCACCCTCAGGCAGACAGGTGCTCCGAGTACGATCAGCTTTGCTAAAAAGAAAAAAAAAGTAAACCCACAAAAACATAAAATAAAACATGCGACCTTTATAGCACATGGAGCAACTCGGAACCCAGATAATCACAAAGCCTTACACTATAGTTGCAAGCTAAACTTGAAGTAGCTCATTCCACTACACAGAACATCTCTAAAATGCACAGGTAACAGGGAAAAGAACGCTGCACGTAATTGTTTAGGAAGTTTATTTGCAAAGCCTTTGATGTGAGCAGCCAAGGCAGCCTTCACTATGCACTCAGCCCACTTTTAGCTAGAGTGAAGTCTGCAGCACAGACTTTGAGCAAGATGGGAGGAAAAAAAAGTAACAAATAAAGCGAAACCACTTGAGTGTTCCAGAAATTAAGTTTTGCTTTCCAAAAGCTTGAGATTTTAGAACAGATAAAAGGCCAAAAGAAGATCACTGGACAGATTTTTCAAGTTTTCTGTAGAGGAGAAAAGCAGCACTTTCAGAAGGGAAATATATTTATCTTCGAATGATTACTAATGTAAATTGAGGTGATTGCTTCTTTCCTTTTTAATTGTAATTTATTAGAAAAAAAGAAGAGCGCCTCATCCCTTCTTTTCTATAACAGTAATTTCAATGAACATTTTGCCACAAAGAGTACTGAAAAGTCATCGTCATTCTCTGTCTACATACTTCATATTAGGATAAAATATAGCTGCTATGTGCTGGAAATAACAAGTTACACTAATGAAAACATCTAAATGCAGGCACACACGCAGAAACTGCAATTTTCAAGCTGAGCATCTCTGAAATATCCTCTTTATTGGAACTGCAGTACCTCACTGTCACACCCCAAGGATGACTTTTTTCCCCCCCTTCGAGCAGCACAACCTCTAGACAGAAAGGCAGTAAGAGCACAGAGCACACTGATGGTTTTTGCAGGAGCCTCGCAGCGCTATAGCCTCTTTTTGTTATCCAAGGCCAGAGCAGAACACTCCAATTTCATTTCATCCCTGTGAAAACTTTGCTTTCGTTTCCACCGAACGCGTATTTCGATGGGAGGTTATTTTTTTTTGAGGGGGTGGGGGTGTGCGTTCCGCTGGCTCGGTGCAGGAAGCATCCCTCGAGCTCTTCCATTTGCCTCGCCGCCGGAGTTCAGACGTGACGAGGAACGCCGCTGTCCCTTCCGGCCTCGGGCTCCGCGAATCCCCGCCACCCTTTCGGCTTTCCGTTGTTCCGCGGGGCAGGACCCGCTGACCGCCGGCGGCGCCGCTCCGCTCCGCGCAGGGCCGGGCGCTGCTGCCGCACCCCCCCGCCGCCGGGCGGACCCCCCCGGGCACAGCGGCCGGAAGCGGCGGCGGGCGGCCGGACTAGGTGGGGCCCGGCTCGGACTTCCCGCTGACAACGGCGGCGGCGGCGGCGGCGGCAGCAGCGGGTACCCGTCCCCGGCCGGGCGGCACCCGCCCCTCCCTCCTCTCTCCTTCTCTTTTTCTCCCTCCCTCCCTCCTCGGCGGCCCCGAGCCGCGGGGTTACAACTTTCCGCTTCCGCTCCAACTTCTGCGGCGGGCAGCGGCGGCAGGGCCGGGCCCCGCACTGCCCCGCGCCTCAGGCCGGGCGGCGGCGGCTCCTCCTCCGCCATGTTCCAGGCTCCTGCCCCTTCCCTCGCAGCGCGCCGCTC
>NC_034409.1:35629031-35635321 GCF_002078875.1 Numida meleagris | reverse complement strand
CTCCTCGCGGCCTGAAGGGAAGGAGGGGGCGGGGGAGGACGGCCTGGGTGTGGTGGGCTGGGATCCCGCACGCCTGAGAGGCGACGTTGGTACCCGGGGATGGAGCGCCCGGGGCGTAATGAGCTTTAAGGAGGGAGCGTGGGCCTCTCAGCCGTGTCGAGGCGGAGGTTCCGAAGCCTCGCACTCATGGGAGCGCATAGCGGTCCCTTGTCAGCCAGGAGCCGTGGGAGAAGGAGGAACGCTGAGGCAGTGTTTCTGACCTCTCCAAATGGCTTTTGAGACCCGTGGATTTGGGGTGTTTCGGAAATGTGACACGCTGCTATAGGCTGTTACTCCATGGGCTGTTACACCTCTGGGTGCCCTCATCAGCCCTGCAGATACAGCGTGGGATCCCTGTCACCTGCACATAAACTCCTCGGCCCTTCTCGTCTTTCACCATTAAATAACATCAGGCGCTTCTCACTCTCCCTGAGCACTGCTTACATTTTTCCAGTCAGAAGGGGTTTAACTGACAAATGTTAAAAATACCCATTTCTGTGTGTGGGAAGCAAACAGTTAACGCAGTGCACGCAGATAAAACTTTTGCCAGAGGAAGCAGCGTGGTGTGCGGGGCTGACAGGAAGCTGCACTGAGGCTGCTGGCGAGGGGAGTGGGTGTGGAGGAAGCACGGCCGCTCTGTTTGTGGCACAGAGATAGAGAAGGGAAAAAGCGATGACATTTCCCCCCGTTGCACGATGGAGAGGGCCCGGCTAAAATGGGAGACACATAGCATGGAGTGGGTGTGTGGGAGAGGCTGGAGGTTGGAGCCAAATGGAGCCAGAGCAGCCACTGGGACGCGCTGCCTTGTTAGGAGCAGCTTTGCTGAGACTCACAGCACCAAGAAAGTGACACGTTTTAAAAATGAGTGTTGCTTTTAAATCCTAGACGTCATAAAATCTCTTCCAAAGTCCAGACAAATCTCTTGGTGTTGTGCAGCTTAAACCCTCATGCAGTACTTTGATAATGAATCCCCGTAAGTGATGGATAATGCGCGAGAGCTGAGGTTGTGAGAAGCCAAGTGCACAGAAATGCAGTCATTTTTCAGCAAGGCATCCAGTGTGGGGCAGAGATGTTGAAATAGACAGTGTCTGTCTGAAGTATGAACCAGAAGAACATCTCTTGCCTCTCTTAGCTGGAAAGGTTATATACTCACCAAACAGGAGCAGCATTGGTTTCTTCAGACTTCTCTGTCAGTAGATATTATTATCAGCTCCCAGCTATAATCACGACACTGATAAAAAGAACAAACAGGAAAATGTATCCTCTGCCCTCCCAACTTTTGTCGATGACCTAGATTAATCCCAAATAACAAGCAGTGTTCAGAGAACAGATGAGTGCCATTGCCAGAGCAATACTTTGCAGCATGCCTTTAATTGCCCTGTGCCTTACAGGCAGCGTGGCAAGTATTGTTCTTTGCCATACAACAAGAAAACAGGAAGGGGCCTCTGGGAGTTAGGATGAGTCTCCTGCGAGCAGTTCTTGGTGTCTGAGTTTCACAGAGGGGAATGTGAAGCTCAGTATATTAAGGAAGTGTACATACACACATATACATATATGGATTACTTAATGTAGACTTGAACACTGTAACTAGAAGAAATAGGCAGTTAGGGTCTATTCTGAGTGACAAAGATAGAGCATTCCCTTTTCCCAACTCTCTCGACCACATATTTTGAATGTAAATCGGGCTCTTAAGTTTGGATTTTCCTATGAATCATTTGGTTAATCCTCAGCACAACCCTTAAACTAGCTTTACTCACGTCATTGTGGCTGGTGAATAGAATTTGGGTATGCTAAACAAGCTGGTGCTCTGCACAGCTTGCTCTGCTCAGCTGGCAGTGCTTCAGGTGTACCTGAGCCACTCACCAATGTTACTCCAGCAGCTGCAGCAGTGTGAGGTGCCCGTGTGGCACAGCAGGTCCCCAAAGAAATGGAAACATGGGAGGGATGGGGGAGATGGGGCTGAAATGCTGTTGGATCGAATAGCAACAGCACAGCCACATCAGCTTTCCTTCTTGGCTGGCCTACTTGTTCCCAGCATCATTCTGCAGTTTTTCAAAGACACGTGGCAAATGCCTGGGTTGCCTACTCACCAAACAACAACAAAACAATAGAGAACCTGCTTATGCCCATAAACCTTAGTGACACGTTGATCCTTGCAGCACGCTGTACCATTTGTCCTCTGGGTTGTAACTTTGCCTCCCAGTTTGCCAGCTGCCTGCCTGTACTTCGTAAACCTCTTGTGTCAATGACTGGTGCTTAGCCACAGCTCACGGGATGTCGATATTGCTCATCACCAACAGAGAGATGTCTGATAATGTCATGGCTGCCGGGAGGAACAGCTGCAAGGGAGCACGGGAGAATCTCTCTGCTGGAAGAAGTATATGAAAATGCATCTTGTTAAAAATCCTGTGGAATTACTGTGGGGGAGAGTTCACAGATTACTTGGGTAAAATGAAAGACTATTTTTTAAGTGATGCTTTAATAAAAGTTGGACAGGATGGCCTTTGGTCACCTCCCTGTAGTTCTTCTAACTTTGCCTGCATTGTTTTTGTTGGGGCTGCATGGGTGTTGGAGCGAAGAATGTGGCTCTGTGAGTACTGCAGTTTCATTACTGCTGAAATGCAGCCATCTCTGGGACAGAATGCAGAGCACACTCATGCCAGCAAACTCTGGGGTTTAATGGGCATGTGGTGCCAGAGAATGTTACCCTGGCTGTGTGCCAGTAAGCTGTGAACTTTTCTAGAAATTTGTCCTAAAGGGAAAGAAATGTCATCTGGTTAATCTAGGAGGGTGCTTTGCTTTCTGAGAGGAAGCAAAGTTCTTGTCTGTTCTGCTGCATGGACTGAAAGGGTTCAATTCGTAGCTTGAAGGCTCCATTGTTCCAGCAAGAGAGTGTTTACCAGGTCAGAATGTGCTTTGGATCATGAGAGCAGCAAGGAGACAACATCTCCAAAACTAAAGAAAAATGTCTGTTATCTCTGAGACATAGCTGTGTGAGACATCTTTATCGTTCTTTATCCTTCAGTGTTATTTTCACTTCGAATTTCTCCATGCTCAGAGATGTAGTAATGTTGAGTGGGAATCCTTGCCTGCCAGAATAGCTCCTTCAGACATTGCATAAATGTTTCTTCCTCTGCAAACCGTGCAATTTCTGTGTCTCCTCATCTGTTCAAACAACTCAGCCCGAGATTTTTACACTGATAATTATCAGTTCATCATCTTAACTTCTGACGTAGCTTCCTTGCAGTGCTGCATCTGAGCCTCTCTCCATTTCACTGTCTTGTTTTATTGCCATTTACTAACCAAAGCTGCTTAAACTGAGCTTTATTCGCAGAGTTGACTGGAACTTAACTCCAGACTTTTTTCCCCTGAGTCTTCTTCACTTTCCATGTTTTCTTCACTGTTGAGGAAAACTCTAAATCACTTTTCTGCTCCTCTTCCTCCTCCAGCTTATGTTGAATTACTGCAGTTTCCTATCGCATAGGGATGTTCTTTGACTCTCTTCCCATTTGTCTGCCACGGACTCTTACTGGTCTATCTCTCTTCCATGCTGTTGGCACAAATCCTTTCATTTGTTTATAAAATGTGGCCCTTCCTTTATCTTTTTGTCCTTTTTTTTTTCCTTTGATAACTGCTTTGAGGGCCAAAATCTGCCTTTGTTTTTCTAAGATGAGGTCACTAATGTAATCTAAATTGTAAGTGTCAACATTTACTTTTGGGGCATCATTTTTTACATCTGTTTTCTCCTGCCTTTGAGAGACTGCTTTTTATATCACCACAGTTCCTTCAGATAAAGCACAGAATGGCTGTTTCACAACATGGCTTTAATGTTGTGAAAGCACAGTGATCACAATTGCAGAGAGATTGTAGAAAATGCCCTGGGCTTTGGAATTTAAACTCCTAAAAATACGGATTAATTTGGTAAAAGAAAAAGCCTACTTTATTTTATCCAGTGTTGAAAAAGATCTTTCAAATTGCATTGGACAACCAGCTGATCAGATAAGGAACAAGATGATCACAGCAACAGAAGTGTTTTAAAAGAGAAAACGAAGAATAATGTATCCAACTGGAACTAGGCAGGGAATGTAATTACCTGGAGCAGAAAGTAGCCAAGGTATGGGCAAGCACTTATTTTAAAGAAAAAAAAAAATAAGAAAAATTCACACATGTTTTAACTATTACAAAGCTTCAGAAGTTTTCCTTCCCTCCTTCTCCAGAGGACACTTAGTGGCGCATGATGCAAACAGGAGGTTAACGCCTTCTGAATCACTGCCTCCTGTGATACCAGGATGGTTCTTCAAAGTCTCCCATAAAAGGGCTGGGTGCAGTGACAATGAACTGATGATGAATGATTGAATCACACGTCAGATAATGTGGCAGCATGATGTTCTGAACTAGCACTCAGTTTCCTCTGTTTGTACGTATGCATTCTTCCTCAGAATGACATCCTTCACCCTGTCAGCAGAGTTTTCAGAGTAATGCACGGAGCAGCAAACCTGTAGTGGGACCTTTCAGTCCTCTTTCACCAGAACATGAAAGTGCAGAATTTTAACCTGAGAAAGCTATGTTTATAATTATAATGAATGTCAGTACTGACATTTTGACTATAATTGCCTTTCTTTTGTTCTCTGATTTTTTCTTTCTCATTGCTACTCTTTTTTAGAATACTCATTTGTCTCCCCATTCAGGTTCTACTGAAAACAGAGGAAAAGTTACTGTTGATTTTCATGAGCTTTATACCAGAACTTAAATTCAGCCCTTGCAGGATGTGCAACATTTAGCAATACTTGCATTCAAAATGTGTATTCACTTCTGGTTTACATCAATATTAAGACAGGAGCAAGTATATTTAACAATGACAGGTCTAAAAATACTCAATATTTTTTGTCCTGCTTCCACCAGCTGCAGAATGATGTCCCAATTAACATAACAATTTACACTGAAATATAGATACAATTTTTCTTTGCTTCTTTTCATTTCTGTTCACTTCAGAATCAAGCCTTAATTAACACAGTGGGCCAGAAGCATTCTGAGGAATCTCTTGAAATCATTAGTTATGTTAGCAATTCATTAGTTTTGGTACTCAGTTTGGTTAGAAGAACAAAATGTACAGCATGGAAAGCAGAATGTATTTCATAACTTCATTAGATCATTTTCTCCTTAGCTTGCTCAGTGGACATGTCCTTGTTCTGCCATATCTTTTCCCCCGGCCATGGAAGCTGTTGCTGAAGCTGCAGCCCAGGAGGGAGGCCTGAATGAGGACTGAGAGTCTACATCAAGTAATATGTGTATTCCTTGCATTTCAGCACTAGCCAAAAAGCAGGGTACTTTTCCTTCTTTATTTTCATGAATCTTTTTTGTGAAAAGAATACCTTTTATTTAGCTGATAGAACTTTTATTTTTTTTACATCTTTCTTGACAAGATTGTTAAGTAACTAACCCCTCAAGCAGCCTCAACATGTTTACCATTAATCCGAGTGCTTATTTTAGTGGGAAGATAGAATTTTAGTGAACTTTTTATCCCAGTGAAAAAAGAACAGAAACGTTTTGACAAGCTTGCTGGTTTTGGAGGAGTGTGTCTATTTGGGGTGCCTTAAACACAGCATAGCCAGCTGGTCAACAGGAGTGATTCTCCGGCTATATTTTGTGTTGGTATGGCATCACCTTGAGTATTGCCTGGAGTTCTGGGCTCCACAATATAACATGGATGTTAAGGACCTTGAAGGCCTCCAGAAAAGGACAACAAAGCAGGTAACAGTGCTGGAAGGCGTGTCCTGAGAGGAGAGGCTGAGGGCACTGGGCTGCCCAGCCTGGAGGAGAGGAGGCCGAGAGGCGACCTTGCTGCTCTCTGCAGCTCTTGAGGAGGGGAAGCAGAGGGAGGTGCTGGGCTCTGCTCCTGGGATGGCAGAACACGAACGGCACAGAGCTGCCAGGGCAGGGTCAGATTGGTCAGTAGGAAATGTTTCTGAGCTGTGAGGTTGGTCAGACACTGGGACAGCCTTTCTAGTGAGGTGGTAGATGCTCCATGCCTGTCAGTGCTCAAGAGGCATTTGGAGACTGCCCTCAGTAATGTGCTTTAAGTTTTTGTCATCCCTGAAGTAGTTAGGCAGTTGGACTAGGGGATCTCTGAAGGTCCCTTCCAACGGAACCACTCAATTGCATTCCATCCTATCCTATCCTATCCTATCCTATCCTATCCTATCCTATCCTATCCTATCCTATCCTATCCTATCCTATCCTATCCTATCCTA
>NC_034409.1:35587984-35628941 GCF_002078875.1 Numida meleagris | reverse complement strand
CTACCCTACCCTACCCTACCCTACCCTATCCTACCCTATCCTATCCCAACTTGAAACCATCTCCAAATACACAGGTTGCCCAGAGAGTCTGTGATTGCTCCCACCCTGGAGGGATTCAAGGCCAGGCTGAACTGGGGCTTTGAGCAGTTTAGTCTAGAGGGAGGTGTCCCTGCCTACAATAGGGGGGTTGGAACTAGATGATCTTAAAGGTCCCTTCCAACCCAAACCATTCCATAATCCAATGATTCTATGAAATAAGTTGCTACATTTGCCACAGGCCAAGGCTCACAACCCGTCAGGAAAAGTTTTGACACTTTTTCATGTCATATGGGTGCTATAATAATCGCAGGCATCGGAGCTATGCAGAACGTGCTGCTGCCCCTCTCCGCTTCTGCTCACTCCTCTTTCTGTACTCTTCTGCTTTCTTGGTTTGTTTCAGGGTAACTTATCAGCTTGTAGGCCTACAACCTATTTGACACTTTCTGATGTCACATTTGGAAGGATGCAGAGTTGAATTCCTTCTTGCTTCTTCCCCTACCTGATGTTCTGAATAGGCAATTTGTGTAATAGATTTATTTTATGAGTCCTTTCATTTTACTGCTGCTACACTATGCAGTTCTGTTGAATTTTGAATGTAAGGTTTGCTAATATTCCATTCCCATGAGATGTCTATTTTGTTATATTCCTTCAATTTTTATCAATAGAAATACTCCTTTGAAATATAAATGCTGTCTCCTCCAAGCCTTTCTAACAAATTCAGAATTGCTTCAAGGTCCCAAGCCTTTTAACTGCCTCTGCACTAAGCCGAATGTTCTATTACAACCTCAAACTGCATAAAATCTACTCTAATTTGAGCCCTAGACAGTGTCCTAGAGTTCAGAGATGGCTGTGTGAGAGAGCCCTGAATCACGTCCGGAGGCAGGGATGGAGCAGAGGCTGCTGCCCCGGTGTTGGGTGTCCTTGGGTGAAGGTGATGCCGCGTTGTCCTGGTGCTGGGTTTCGTATGTGAAGGTGATACTCCACGGTCGTGCAACTGGTTTGTATGCGCAGCAGGGCGTTTTGGATTCAGCTCAAGTGAAAGAAGACTCCCAGCCTCTTGTTTTCTACATTCTCCCTTTTCCTTCCAGTCTTCCTTTTCCTTAAAAAATGAGAAAATTATAGGAGCTTCAGACTCCAGTGAGGCCCCAATGAACTGCAGAGATGGATTTCGTGCAGTCTTTCTAACTCATATAATTTAGTCTAAGCTTTGTTATATATATAATTCCATTGCTCTGTTAGACAGCAACTTTCCCCATCCCCCTTTTCTCCTCTTTTATCTCGTCTGCCTTTTTGCTTGAATGCAGCAGTTTAGAGATTTCAAGTTAGTTTTGGGGAGGGGCTGTGTGATATAATCAACTTTAAGATAGCCTTTACATTTCCTTTCTGCCACTACAACACTGAAACTTATGCTCAGGGATGAGCATTTACTGTGATGATATTTCTCTATGTTCCTTCAATGACACACAAATACAGGACTAGAGCTCTTTTCCTGAAAACAGTCTGAGATTAATACCGTGTTATTTAGCAATTTTGGTACATAGCAGTGGATTCAGAGAAAGAGCAGTGCTTTGGAGATAAGAGTTGTTTTATATGCAGTTCTTGGGAATAGCTTTTTAATGTTTAACAGATTTATATGTCTGTCTATGGGCATCCAGTAATGGAGGAAAAGCCCTCAGGATGGAATCCTTCCTTTCATAGAATAAGTCCTGAGGCACCTCAGACTCTCCCAGGTTGGCCCACATCCTGGTCACACTGTCTGCCCTACTGCAGGCACAGCATCATCCTCCAGCTCCAGGAACGTTCTGTCCATGGCTTCAGCATGTGTGGGGACTGCAGCGTACCGGCACATGTGCTTGAGAAAGTGAGAGAGCTGCCCACATTATTTAATGTACAGAGAACACTGAGTGTCATCGACTCACTGGACCAGCAATTCCCAGTGTTTTCCATGTTTTCTGCTCACCCAGCCAGGGTGCACTCAGATGTCTCTCTCCAACATTTGCTCTTGAATCTTTGTTGCACACCCACATTCATGACACTGCTGTGGAATAGCTGTGCATGTGCTTGTCCAAGTTACTCTGGAGATGTAATTTTTAAATGTTCTGTATTAAGCTACCTACTGTTCATCACAGTCACGAACTGTTCTGTTGTACAGATGCTTATTAGATAATTTGGGATTTGTTAGTATATTTACTAGTACAGTGAGGACTGGCCCATAATTAGGAAACCTAAACACCGCTAATGAATCCCAACCCTTTTATTTTTCAGAGAATATTAGTGGTGAAGAGCTTGCCAGCAGAACCTATATGGAAACTATCACTCCTCCAAAGGACAGTTTATCTTATACACTCAGTGTCATAGAATCACAGAATCGTAGAATCATAAAATGCCGTAGGTTGAAAGGGAACTTAAAGATCATTTAGTTCTGACCTTCTGCCATGGGCAGCGTTGTCACCCCTCAGGCTGCCCAGCGCCCCATCCAACCTGGCCTTAAACGCCTCCAGGGATGGGGCATCCACAACCTCTCTGGGCAGACTGTTCCAGCGCCTCACAGCCCTCTGAGTAAGTAACTGCTTCCTAATATCTAATCTAAATCTCTCTTCTTTTAGTTTAAAGCCATTCCCCCTTGTACTATCACTACCAGAACATAGTAGTGTAAAAAAAGTCAGTCTTATAAGCTCCCTTTAAGAACTGGAAGGCCGCAAAGGGGTCTCCCTGGAGCCTTCTCTTCTCCAAACTAAACAAGCCCAGCTCCCTCCCAACATTTCTTCAAAGGAGAGGTGCCCCAGCCCTTTGATCATCCTTGTGGCCCTCCTCTGGACCCACTCCAATGGCTCCATGTCTTTCTTGTGTGGGGGGCCCCAGGCCTGTATGCAGTACTCCAGCTGGGGCCTCAGGAGGGCAGATCAGAGGAGGACAAACACCTCCCTCTCCATGCTGGCCACCGCTCTCTTGATGCAGACCAGGACACTGCTGGCCTTCTGGGCTGCAAGCACACGCTGCTGGCTCATGTCCAGGTTTTCATCCACCCAAATCTCCAAGTCCTCCTCTTCAGCGCTGCTCTCAATTAATTCTTCTCCCAGTCTCTACACATATCTGGGATTGTCCTGACACAAGTGCAACAACCTGCACTTGATCTTGTTGAACCTTACTAGATTCACGTGGGTACTCTTTTCAAGCCTGCCCAGGTCTGTTTGGATGGCATCCCTCCCTTCTGTTGTGTCAAGTGCACCACTCAGCTTGGTGTCATCCACAAACTTGCTGAGGGCGCACTCAATCCCACTATGCTGTTGATAAAGATGTTAAAGAGCACTGGTCCCAGGACTGACCCTTGGGGGACACTACTTGTGGCTGGCCTCCATCTGGACATAGATCTGTTTGCCACAACCCTCTGGCTGCAACCATCCAACCAATTCTTTATCCACCGAATAGTCCAGACTTCAAATCAGCCTCAAGTAGTCCAGCCTCAAATTTAGAAATAAGGATGTGGTGCAGAACCATGTCAAAGACCTTGCACAAGTCCAGGTAGATCAGTTGCCCTTCGTTTGTCCACCAATGCCATCACTCCGTCCTAGAAGGCCACCAGACTGGGCAGGCATGATCTGCCGTTGGTGAAGCCATGCAGGCTGTCTAAGTTCACCTCATCTTGCATGTGCCTTAACACAGCTTCCAGGAGGATCTATCTGCTCCATGATCTTGCCAGGCACAGAGGTGAGGCTCATCAGCCTGTAGTTCCCCAGATTTTCATTTCTCCCTTTCTTAAAAATGAGAGTGATGATTTCCCTTTTCCAGTCACTGGGGTCATTTCCTGACAGCCACAACTTTTTCAAATATGATGAAGAGTGGCTCAGCAACCGCATCAGCCAGCTCCCTCAGGACCCTGGGATGCCTTTTGTCTGGCCCCATACACATACACGTTCAGTCTCATGATGCAGTCTCTGTCTTGCTCCACTCTAGCACTGGGAGGAATATTGCTCCTCTGTCTGCTGCCTAGAGGTGTCCTGTGGTTTGATACCATTATCACATATAATAGATTTAATATATTCACATGTATTTACCATTCCTTTTTAAGATGGACAGATCAACTATAATTCCACTCTCTTACATATACAATCAAATTTTTTAAAAAATCAAAGAATATATAGAAATGTATGTCCAAAGTGAAATTGAACTAACTGGTTGTCTACTTACCTGAAGACTTGATAAACACACACATGGAGGCAAATGAACAAATAAGCAATTTTTGAGACATCAGTTACCTAATAGTTTCTCCACATTTCAGGTAGGTTTTGAGTGACAGCGATAATAATATTTGGAAAAATCCACTGTACTTTTATACATGTAAACATACAGTTGGAATTGCTTCAGTAATCCCATTTTTGAATTTCCACACTTCTTTCCAATGAAATGTTTGACCTTCATGATGTATTAACATACAGACTTTTTTTTTTAATTTAATATACCGATGAAATTGGGGCATGGAACACAGATGACTGCCTCTGGGCCCTCAGGCTCCTGATTATCTCAGGATAACTGTGCCTTCCTGGAGTTGCTCAACTGCTGTATTAACAGTCTTTACTGTGAAGAAAGCAGCATTAGATAAACATCATTCAGAAGGGTATCTCTAATTGTCTGAGCCTACAGAAATAATTTGCCTCAAGCATCAGCAGTAGATAGGTGCAGTTTTCAGATCGTCAAGAAATATCTTTGGCTAGCATCAACTCAGTGCTGTGTCATCCTCTTCTTTTAATTGACACTGAGTGTATCACTTACTCATTTTAACCTATTTACAAATCTTGATTAAGTTGCACTAGTTAAATGTCAATATAATCTTAGAGGTTTTATAGGCTAGGGGTTACCTATCTTTCTGTGTTTGAAAATCTCACCTAGAGATGATAAAGGACATTCACTGATACTTAGGCATTGGATAGTGCCAGCAGCAGCTGCCAGCAACTGGGGTATAGCACTAAGAGGGTGCAGTACTTATCAGTGGCACCCCACTAGGTATCTTCACCCTCTGATCAAGCAACATTCGTAAACAAGCCGCCATTCTCCCATCTGCAGTCCTGATGGAGATCACATTCTGGGAGCAAGGAGCTCCAGGCCTTGCAGGGCCACCACGCAGATCCTACCACTGCTGGAGCAGCAGGCCCTGCATCTGTCCTCTGTGTGTGTTGTTGGCAAGCCACAACAGAGCATCTCCAAAGGGTGGTTTGAAGATGTACCCTTTTGCCACTCAATATTTTTTATTGTCTACTCTTCCCCTTTCATTTTGTCTTCCTACATGTGTCACACAAATCTTGCTATAAGTGCCTTGCAGTTTTCCCCCTGGTCAAATGCAGAGGCTGTGCAGTATCACCGCACCTAAAAGTCATAGCTCATGTAATTGCCAGCACAAAAAATGTGTGTGCTCTGCAAGGAAGTTTGTCAAAGTGCTCAGAAATTCCAACTGGAAGGATTGTCCCTCATAGAGAGAGAGACCACTATTCTATTAAATGACATCTATCTCTGCTGCATCAACCTGAGGAAAGGTTGGTTTCCTGGGACCTTACTGTACTTCCAGGTTAATTGCTTCCGACTGAAATAGGTAGAAGGCGTTGATATTATATTGGCAATATCAGACATCCATATTTCATTTACTAAAAGACAAATTCCGTTATATTTCCCCATGAATAACAAGTGGCCTGATGGAAGTTTCTGGGTGTTGGGATGTATTTCAATATGGTAAAAATCAGAGCTATTTTATGAAGGAAAGAAAATACAATTGAATTATTGATTACTTTTTTTTTCTTTTCTTTTTTTTTTTGCAGGGAGTTATATTAATCTGTCTTCAAAAATATTTTACTGCTAACAATGTGGATATTGATAGAATATCCACAGCGCTGACTTCCCACCAGAATCTATTTCTAGGCTATGTTTTAAATACTGCTTTTGTTTGGATCTTCTTTCCCTATTGTCTGCAGGGAATTTAGTAAGAATAACATAGTTCCTTATTTTTTTTCTCACATTTGTTTTCATATATGACTCAAAATATAATACCCTATGTCCAATGATCCATTTTTCCTTTCTGCATATCTGTATGCTAGTATTTACCATTTATGTATACAGTACACATTATTTCCATAACGTAATACATACACATAACAACATCATATATAGTTATTATATAGGATTATGAAGCAATAATAGTTGCAATTATATCCATAAATGTAATGTACATGATGGGAAGGATTGTAACAGCATCCTAAGAAATGTTAGCTATTATTGGTAGCACTTGTTGCAGAGAGAAAATAAACCAAGTAACAAGTGGATTACAAGCACCTGAAAAAGTAACTCTTCCAGAATCATCATTCTAATTAAAATATGTATCTTTAATTCATAGAAACTTTACAAGGTACAGAAACCCTACTGTTATTAGTTATAGATTTCCCATAAGTTCTGAGGTGCATGTTAGGAATGTCTGCAGGCAGAAGTGATGCTACATTAGAAGGGTAATGTGTGGCTGCAGAAAGGCATTAACACTTCTGCTTTAACACTGTGGCTTGTCAGCATCGACAGCTTCTGATGCCTTTCCTCTTCCCAGAGCAAGCACACCCAGCTCTGCTGCAGGGAGAGGTAAGCAGCTGGGCTTCAACCCAGCTCTGTGAGCCTGAGCAGCTCATCCAGAAGCACTCAGCTTTGCTGACATTTTATCCTGAGGCTTTTGTCACTGCAAGGAAGTGGGGACGTGAGTGCCTCACTCCCACCTCTGGCTCCCCAGGATGTAAGCAGATCAGCTGCCACAACAGGCTGAGTTCTGTTCCAGCAGAAAACAAGGACCAGGACATCCTTAGAACAAGCAGAGAAAGGAAGAATAATGATTGCTGCTCTCGGGCTGAGATCCATGAAGTGACACTAGTTTTTCAGTTGCAAGATGATGATATGTGAACTTGTTTAAATGATACAAAGCAATCCAATATAATTGTACTAATTAAAAGGAGAAGGATGGCAGACCAAGCACTTTTGCATCTTAGATACTGGCTGTGAGTTTTAAAGTCAGAAAGTCATCTGTTCAGTCTTTAAAGAAAAATGCTTATATCAATACAAAGTGTATCAGTTTAATGATACCTGCATTCAGTGAAGCACATATTCCTACATGCAGACAAATTGAGGGTCTGATCTCAGATTTACGGCTGTGCTAAAACTTTCAGAGTTCTGTGTGCACAAGGAATGCATAATCAGATTTTAAGAGATTCAGATCTTCAGTTCACAGCTGCCTTGAATATCCCTTAACAACGTATTTTCCTAAGGCTTCCTCCCAGCTCTGAGGGAGAGGAAAAGATATTAATTAAGGGTGCTACACCAGTTCATACCAGCCAGAGATCCAACCTAATAGTTACAGTCCACAATAGAAAGAAGAATCTTGATAGAGATCTCCAAGAGACATATGTTAATTATTGCAAAGATAATTACTGGGTTCAATGATAGGAGCTGATGAGTACTCTTTACTCACACTGGATCTTGCGGGCCAAGTGTGAAACTGTGCTGTTCTTTTCATAAAAGTGGATAAAGTATTAACAAGACACTCAAGGATATTGAGCAATTCTAAGGAAAAAACCCTATATGAAAACTGCTGGTTTATTAACTAGCAACTCTTCTGAGCAGCAGAGGAATTTTCAAACTTATCTTGATGTGCTAGAAGAGGTGAAAGAACCTGGCTGTCGGATTCCAAGAAACAAAGCTTTATGTTGTTTTATCCTATCCTATCACAATAATCTAATGTTCCTTCTGGATTCCTCCAGTCCACATCTCTGTTCTTGTGCCTACAAGGTTTTCCCTATAGTCTGCTGGAAGGGTTCCCCTACACCAGCAAACCATTTGACCATGTGATCCATTGGGGCCATCCTGGAAATCTTCTGCCTTAGTGTGATAGAAGCCTTCACAAAAGTCCTCTGAACATTTACAACATAGGACACTACAAAAGAGAGGGATGGGTGTTGAACTGTCAAATGCAACATTTCTCTAAGGAAAGAGCACCAGCACCATATGAAATGCCATACAGAATCAGATCAACAATCCCTTTGTCCACTATTCTCCCTTTGACACACAAATGAGACATTGTCCATGCGAAAGAGCAAGCGAGCCCTGAAACTTGATGGGGTTCATTCCTTGCATCCAGTACTGTTATACTGAGGATGTTGGAGGGTATCTGATCCTTCTGGTATTCATTCGTGGACCTATTGTCTGTGAATGTGTTAGAAGTTGCTCGCCTTTTTCCAGCTGAGCTTTGACTATATGTCAGAGAATATCTGAAAGCCCAGAGTAAGCATGATGCTAGGTACTAGATAGTTGCAGTTTTATCAGCATGAAGACAAATCATAGGAAAAGACAAACCAATTTCTCTCGCTTACTTCTCAGACCACAGCCATTCTGGTTACATTCTTTGTCTCCATGTCTTATTCATAGCATTTTGTCATCTTACTTCTGCTATTTGGTTCCTGCAAGACTTCCAGTCTACCTCTTTGTATACATTTCCTTCTTTTCAGTTTCTGAATGCTTTTTGCATATTGTTTTTTTTTTTTCCAGTACTTTCTTTCTGCTCTTTCTAGTTCTTGCATTGATATTTCCTTTCATGCCACGAATCCATCATGTAAAGCTAACAGCCTAATGACATCACGTAAGATGGAGTTATGGGGAGAGGCTTGGACAAAAGTCAGAGGCAATCTATTGACTCCCATCTGGCACTGTAGTCTCTTTCGGACTATTAAGTGCTATCAGGGCTCAATGGCCAAGTGAGGAGGAATCAGATTGGGCCCAAGGCTGACCTGCTGCTTTAAGCAGTCCCAAGATCTACAAGTCCACAAGGAGCCACAAGTCCACTCCCTCACTCCTAGGCAAACAGTCCTTACTGTGGGATTGGGCTCATGAGAGCCACACTCATGCTGTCCTGATAGAGGTCATGTCAAGACCTCTCCAGGGAGTACCAGGGCACCTCCAGAGTATGTTGTAGCATCATTCTCCCAACCTGTTTTGCACTGCTGTTGAATAGAGCTCACATGCAGCTAGCTGCATTGCTTCCGGAGTGCTACATGTGGAATAGAGGCCCTTCTACGTCTGGTGCCTGCCATTCTGTTCTTGCTGAACTTCATCCTCCAGGGATCTCAGCAGATTTGTCATTGAGTAGATAGACTGTAAGGTGGTATCAGTATAACTGCAGGAAGTTTGGAAAAGTGAATACATCTGCATTGTAAGAGAAATGAAGCTTTTAATTTTTCAAAATTCATCACCTGCTTGGGGCAATGTAGCTTTGTGGTTGATAAATAGATTCATTTTATTTTGATTTTTTTTTTCAACTTTGTACAGTTATATCAACCTTCCTTACATGCCTTTCAAAACCACGATCTATAAGCAACTCTGCCCTGCAGACACAGTTTTAGGAAAAGCCACAATCCTTTTATAAGCTAGACATTATTCAAAGGCAAGGTTATACTTTGGGCTCTGTTCTGCTCTAGCTTTGCTACGTGGTGGAAATACACCGACTGTCTTACCTTTTCAGTATATTCTCCAGTTCAGAGGCAGGTTAGACCTGAGTCCTTGTTTACTCCTCAGTGACGGAGCAGACCCAGTGCTTCACATAGTAAAAAGAAATGCATCTACTCCCTGCACAAGACCTCCCTTTAATTTTTTACTCGGGTATCACTGGAAGGTCAGATGAAATCTGGCCCTAGAGCATTTCATCTGACTCATTTTTTGTACAGCTTCTTTCATGTAAAACAGTAGAGTAAAGCACTTCAGAGAACAAAGGAGTACTTGAGAAGCCTGCTAAAGATGTTGGGTTCATTAGATTTGCACAAGGCCACATTCTGTCCTTCAGGACACACCTTTCATCAGGAGTCAGATCATGGAGCTGGGGAATGGAAATCATCCTTTAATACAGTTGTATCAAAGGGATTCCACTTGACAGTTTTCTCACTTCATTCTACAATTGGAAATGCTAGCAAAAGCCCTAGAACTCTAGTTAGTTTCTCCTTTGATTTATTCCATGTCTCAAGCTTGTTGCCTCAATATTTTAAAGCTCTGTATGACCATAGGAGAGCCCCATTTCTGATGGTAAGTCAAAAATGGCCAACCTTCCTCTCCAGCCTTTGCTCTCACACAGAAATAAGTTTTTCAGGTTTCAAGTTGTTTTGTGGCCTCTGCAGAATGAGAAGGAAAACATTGCTCTGTGAAAGGACCCACTTGCTGGTATTCATGCCATGAGGTCTGTCCCTCTGAGCCAGACGGCTCTTCCTTGCGAAGACAAAGACACAGATTGGAGCGGGAAGGTTTGTTTGTTTTCCCAGTGGTGGTGGCAGCTGTGAAGGAGGCAGATGGAGTCAGCAGGACCAAGAAGAGATGAGACTGGTTTGCAGACAAAAGGTCAGTAAGCGTGCTAACAGCACGCTGCCCAGCGTCCTGAAGGCAGCAGTTCTGCTTGTTGGGAGATTGGGTGGAATGGACCACAGTGTCTAGACCCACATGTTCTCAGTAAACAGCATCTTCCACTGCCAGCATCGAAGACTGGATGAGGTGGATCATTAGTTTGACTTAGGAGGACATTTCTGCTGCTCTTAATTAGGACCCAATTTGAAATTACTATTGTTCCTCAGTGAAATTTTCATAGCACTTGGATTGCAACAGCACTCATGAATTAAGTTAAATAATCAGAAGTTATGTCTGACCTGGTTTTTATTGCCATAGGACACTTTTCTGTCTCATATGTATTCTTCCTTACAGTCTACTTGCAGCAGGTCATGCATCTGTTGGTGTCCCAATCTGTGTTTCTGAGGGGGTTCATTTAAAAGCTTGAAGGGAGGGACGAATGAAGAGTAAGAGAGCTGGAAATGGGCAGTGTGTCAGATGCGGGCTCATTCTTTTTAGATCCAAAATTTCTATTCTAATTAAAAAGAAATACTTTTGTTTTTATTCCAGGTAGTAGGGTGAACAAGTCTGACACAGTAAATTTTATCAGACTCCTATTCCATTATCAATCTGATTTACCTCACTTAATCCCTCTGGAAATTGTATCTGACCTAATTTTTTCAGCAGTGACTCTTACAGCAAGAGCAAATAATAGGGGTGACCCTGTGCATTCCTGCCGTATCTCTTTCTCTGTAATGTGGATTATTGTAGCTTCAGCCCACTTTTGCCTCTGAGGAGACAGAGATCAGTTCAAAACAGCCAACACATTCTTGCAAACTCACATTTGGCAGTACTGAATGTGGGTAAATATTGCCAACATATATCGATTGCTTTCTCTGCTTCAACCAACAGCCCCAAAGTTATCTGCCAACTATTCGTTATTTGAAAATGACACTTCATACTGCCTGGTGCTGTGTGAGCTGTATCAATTCACAGTGCACCTCACCTGCTCGGAGCGCTACTGGCTTTATAGGAGATTCTGCTGTTTTTAGCAACAGATTTTGTGATTCCCCCTTTAATTCAAATTTAGCTCAGAACCAGACTGCTAATAGCAAGACTTCCAGTGATGGCCACTTGCCATGGTTTTGGGAGCTGTCTGTCTCTTAACTCACTGCAGCACTATGAGGTGGAAGCTTTACAAATGGCTTTTCTCTGTCTTCGTCCATTATTATTTTGATGTGTGTGTGCGTCTGCACTTGCATGTGAGGTTTTGTGTAACCTGATAAGATGCCTTACAGTCTATTCCTTTAATAAGTCTTCTGTATTGCTTGTTCTGCAGACAGCAGCTGAGCTGTCTGTGCTGCGCATGGTGGGTGATGGAGAATGTTCAGAATTCAACAAGTGTCCGCTGGCTCAGCTCCTTTTTCTCCCTCACAAAGGCAGGCTGCAGGGTGGAGGGAAGCACTCTGCCCTCCCAGCAGCCATGCCCTGGGTGGCTGGCGGTCCCGAGGGAGGCATGGTCTGGGATTCAAGGACAGATAGAAGGAAATTGTTTCCCCAAAAGAGGTTCTACTCCTTTGCCAGAAGCAGGTCTGTTTTATGAAAAGAACGGTGGAACAGAGTGCAGTTGTGTTGTGTAAATATAGAAGCTGATAAAAGGAAATCTTTCATTGAGCTATATGTTCTTCCAGTGTTTAGCCAATAATTACTCTTAAAGACAAGCTCTAATAGGTCCAATACCAATGTCATACGCATTACAGAAACATGGCACAGAGGCATACTCTGCGTTAAGATATAGGCTATTTCAAGAAGATGTGGAAAACCATTACTGCTGCTTCTGACATGATGTCGGTGGCTATGAATACACAAAATCAATAACACAACAGGAATGCCTCCCTTTAACAGCAACTACTACATGTATCAGTTTGTTTTGGAATCCTTTCCTGGACTGGAAGGTGTATAGCAGCTTACACATGATTTCACTATTTGTTCTTTCTATGCTGTGGTCATTAATCAACTCATAGCTTGCTGGTAGAAAGGAAATCATGCCTTTTGTATTGCAACAGCTGCTGTGTGATGAGGAAGCTTCAGGACCTTCCTCCTCTCACTGAATTCTTCCTCACTGCATTAGTGTAGTGGCAGCATAGGAAATAAGTGGCATCACTTCCAGCCTCACTAGCACTGCTTCAGTTTGCTGCTGGTACTGAGGAAGGCCCAGCTGGCAGAGCAGCTGGAGGGGGCCTGAATATCAGCCCATCACTGTACCTCAAAGATCTTCTGTTCCTCAGTCCCCCAAAAGGCCTTGAACTAGGGGTGACTTAACTTCATAATGTGATTCCTATTGTTTGAATTTGTCCCTCAAATAGAAAACACATTTAGTTTCAAAGTATTTGTGATACTAAAAGTTTCTGCTTCATTCCTCCCTCCCTCCCTCCCTCCCTCCATTCCTTCCCTCCTTCCTTCCTTATTTATTTATTTATTTTAATAAAGGGAAATGGAAGCAGAAAGGAATGGTAGGATGAGGGACAGAACTTCAGGGTTTCAGCAGACCATTCTTCCTCCCCTTATGCAGAGAGATATGCAGGTCCTTGTGTGGAGTCCTTGTGATGGGATGGATGGTGCATGCTGCTGAAGAACTGCTTTGAACGAGCGTGCAGTTCTGCAGTTGGAAGGCTAATGGGTAAGGAATTATTACCTGCTCCTGGATCTCAATTCTGCAATCTTTGTCTCTAGCCTTCTATGAAGAAAGAAAATTGAACCAGAAATGAAATTTATTAGCAGGATCAGCTGCCTTATGAATGTGGTAAATGCTAATATCGTCTTGCAAATGAGGTATTTGCTAAATAGAAATGCTTTTAAAACAGTATAATCCTTCACTGTCCCTTCAGGACAAACAACTGGAGAGCAGTGATTGCAGAAATCATTTAGGTCATGCAAATCAAGCTCCAGCAGCAGTGTTTCCTGCAGTCTGAAGGGAAGGCTAGACTGTCCTATTAAGAAGCCCAGTAATGATACAACATGATTAAAATGACTTAGAAGAAATTACTAAGTGGGGGTCAAGAAGGGCTGAGAAGGGCAGGCTGATCGTAGAACTGTGCTTTTAAATGGACTAATTCCGAGGGAGTATGTTTATCATAGTCACACATAAATGGCTGAATAATAATCACACCAAAATTATGTGAAAATTATAGCCCTTCCAGGGGCTGAAGGTAGTTTAGTTGCTTTTTATGTACAGAGCTGATTTATATCAAATGACATGGGTCTAAAATTCTCACATAATGTTTTTGCAGAAAATGACGATCAGCTTTCTTCTTGGCTTAAATTTGAATGTCACTCAGAGAAATATCAAGTTACACAATATTACACAGCGTAAGCAGAATGTAGCCAAAGGTACTGCAGCAAATGCTGCTGCAGTAAGCTTTATCGTACCGAGAAGCCAGCTCTGCCGTTTGCAGATCCTGGAGATGCATTTCCTGTACAGTGACACTGGCCTGCTGGTCCAGCTGAATGAGCGGAGTGTAACTGCTTTCTTTAATGGAACTAAAATATCTGGGACATATTTATGTGTGCAATACCTGGTGGAAAAATATCGGCCACCCAGTTTGGTTACTACAACCTGCGTACCAGCCCTCACAACTCGCAGAGCTCTGACTCTTCAGTGTTATTGCACAGCAGAGCTGAGAAGTACCTCTTTATAAGCTAATGGTTATAAACCAGATTGAACTGCAAGCTGTCTCTTGGCAAACACTGAGGAGCATGTCTGTTCCTCCCCCTCCTTCCCAGCTACTTCTCGCTTTAATTCTCAGAATTATTTCTATTCCCATCCTCCAGAGATTTTGGTGCCGAGGGACCAAGGGCAGTTCTGGTGCATGCAGCTCCCTGAAGTCCTTAACACCAGCCTGAAATCATGTGCTCACTCAACTGCTAGCTCCAAATTAGGTTTTGAACAATGCAGATTTTTGACGTGCTACCAAAGTGAGTGGCTAGGACACCATCAGCTGCATCCCAGCCTTCCTCACAAAAGGCAAATAGTTGATAAGGGTGAGGAAGGGCTCAGGAGGGCATTGGCAATGGCTGGCACGAAGCGGAAGGGACAAAAAGGGCTGTCTGTCATGGCCATAGAGTTGCACTGGGAAAAAATCAAAGGCCAATTAGATGTCTACCTGACAGTGCACTGAGGAACACACGAACTAATTATGTACGAGGTGTTACTGTGACAACCCAAGAGGCAGTGGCACACTGAAAACAAAACATGGAAATGTAAAGCTGAAACTAGAGGAGGAAAAAAAGAGAAAATAAGAAACATGAAAGAGAGAGGAGAGGAAGTGCAACAGAAGCACGAGAAAGAAAAAGGTCAAAATACAATTTGAAAGGTTGGGAGAAAAAACAGAGTGGGTAGCAAGGGGGCATCAAGACCGGTTCATGATCACAACCAAGATGTCCAACAGCCAGAAAAATGGTTAGAAGACAAGATATTGTGACGTGGTGCTTCCACATGATAGAACCAGAGATGTTCTGAGTGGGGCTTTTTATTCTGACTTTAGCTATCTAAAAATTAGGTGTTCAGTCTGAGGAGGTCTTCAAGGCTCTGTCTGTAGTTTACAGAGAGACATGTACCAGCATAAACTCTGCAGTTCTGTGGTCAGTGCCAGGTGGTGCTCCATAGATGTTTCCTTTGCTATCAGTGGTGAATTTAGTTGAATTCCAGCTCATTTTGCCTCCTTGCCTTGTTGTTCTTCTGCGCTGTCCTAGGAATGGTGCTGGTGAAGTTCCTGTGTAGGTGCTAGGAAATCCAGGAGAACTCCTGTTAGTCCACGTTGATTGCTTGATTCACAGAGTGGCCATGCAGAGTTTCACTGACCTGATTCAGGGATACTCATGGAGCTAAAAATGGGTGGCTGGAAGGATGGCAAGATCTGGTTAAGCTGTCTCTGCCTGAGAAAAAAATGTTTGCAGTGCTGTGAGACCAGAGAGTGACTTGCTCTTCGGAGGTTCTCACTGGGGCAGAGAGCCTAGACCAGAAGCCTCTTGTCTTCATGGCAACCACTGGGTGAGATGAACCCCACTCTTTCTATCCAGCATTTCATGTGAGCTACTCATCACAACCTATGGCACATAGGTGGACTGGATGATCTTGTCGGTCTTCTCCAACCTTGCTAATTCTATGATTCTATGATTCTGTATAGGCTGCTAAAAGCAAGGCAGCAGAGTTAGTCTTGTGACACAGCAGCCCAGGAGAGTGTGAGGAAGCTGCTTGGGTGGAGTGCTGCTTGTGGTGGGCTGTGTGGGGTGTTGCACGCTGCGTGATCGCCGAGCGGCTCTGAGACGTTTCACTGCATGAAATGACATCCCATATGGCAGGAACTTACTTCCGTAATGTTTCCCATATTCTCCCTGCTATACTCATTTTCCCGCTGGGCTAATTGCTTTGGCAGTGTAAACAGCACCCGTGTCAGTTACCTTTTGCATTTAAAAGCTGTTCATATAGAAAAATTTGCAACAAGTAATTACAGAAAGGAAGTTCTGATACAGCAGCTGTCAGAAGGCAGTGAAAATTAATAGAAACCAGTTAAATGAAAACAGACTTTATTTGAAATAGCTAAAATGCATGGTTGATTTAAGTGTCTGGCCAGCTTGGATTAAGAAGTAATCTGTGCTGGGCACAGACCTCCACCAGTAACTGCGCCGCTAATGAGTGAACAATTCTCTTATTATAAAATCATTATCAGCCAATAAAATGAGCTCAAACCACAAAACAGGAGCAAAGTTCAGGGATCTGAGAATTTATAGTTTAGCTCCAACACTGAAAATGTCAGGAAATTAAAAGAAGCTCTATATAAGTCACCACACAGTGGAACCCATTGCACAAAAACAATCCCTAAGTGCCATGGCAACATTCTTGGGCTCTTTTGAAATGAAATGCTGTTTCTAAGGTGAAAGAATGGGACCTCAGTATTTGCTCTCATTTCTCCATGTCCACCTTCATCCCATACGTATGGTTCACACAGCTTTAATTATCTAAGAAAATGCGGGCAGGGAAGACAGAGGTGAATGCTTGGCTTAAATAAAAAAAAAATGAGTAATACAAAACATATCTAAATTAGGCTACAATGACATACAACATGGAAAAACAATAAGCTAACACTATGCCTACCCAGGTAGGCACAGCTCCCCACAGAGGGCCCATAGTGCTTCTGGACCTGACCTGGGCTTGTGCAGAGCTGTCCTAGGAGCTACCAAGAGCAGGGTGGACAATCAGTGAAGGCTAATGGGCAGCTGACTGTTGCCAAAGTTGATGGTGAACCTAATGGGATTTTTCTCAACTAAGATTATACCAGAATGAGAGTTTATGACATTACCTCTCTCATTTGGGTGGGCTCTGCTCCTATGGTCTTGCAACTTGCACACATGACTTTCTGCTGCAGAGCAGATCTGTAGAACCCTGCTACCTTTGGCAATGGGCAAGGGTGAGTCTCTTAACCTAATCCAATTAATTTGCTTCTAGAGGGCTGAAGAAAGGCAGATTCAAAGAGGCCAAGGCAGGGCAGGAGAAGAAAGTGTTGGAGAGAAAAGGTCAAATGTTTTATGTAAAACAGCACTGCTTGTTTCTTCTTAGGCAAATTTTGTACCCTAATGACAGGATCACAGTGTATGTGTGGTCACCTGGAATACGAACAGGCAGTTTATTGTGCTAATTTCGGGCTGTTTGCAGCTTCAGGAAGACATTGCTGCACTGGTTGATGATACTGGCACAGTTTCAAGGTTACCTTCACGCAACCATAAGGGAGAAGAACAGACCCTGGCAATTTAGGTTCTGGACCAGAGTCCCAAAGAAAGTGAATTCTTGCAAACTCCAGACCATGAAATCAGAAAATACTGGGGGGGGGGAGGGGGGGGGAGGGAAGTATTAAAAGATATCTATAAGCTACTACAGAAAAGATAGCAAATCTATGACTCATAGAATACAGACATAGCAATTTAGGACACAGCAACAAAATTACTTAGTATAATGGCAGTTAGCTCTGTTATACAATGCTTTAATTTGTAGGTCTTAGAATTCTAGGTGGAAATGAAGGAAATATCCCTGTTTTCCGTATTACAGATAGCACGTAGACTGAGTCATGAAGACTGACTAACCCACGCAGAAACACTGGGTCATTGTTGGTCTGGATCTCACCTGGACCTTTCTGCATGCCAAAAATGATTTTAATCTGGAGGTTTTGTTGGATACTGATGCATATCAGTCTCCTGTAAGAAATCTTTGAGTCTCTGGTACATTGCCAAGGCTGTAGTTTCAGGCCTAACATATTTAGGATACCTCACAAATGGGCTAACCTTGTAGTATGTGCTTTACAAACTGTGTAACTAGGCAACTAAAAAAAGAAAAAAACCTCCATGGCAGTTATCTAATCTGTTTTAGGAAACCTTTGTCCTGCTGGGCAACTTAAACCAAGAGATGGTGTTGAAAGAGATTAATATTCTCTCTTAAATTCTGTTGTCTCTATTTGTAGTATAAAGAAGTTTTATATAATTCATGCAAATGTATTACCCTAGTTTTGTTCTGAACCACCAGTCTGCAGCATATCTTCCACATCAAAGAGGCAAAATGTTAATTTTTATAGGATTACACCTCTTGTTATTAAAAATGTTATTAACTAAACAGTAAAGCACTCTTGTCTAAGTACACAAATTTTATTTCACTACATCTGGCTTCTCTATTGTTAATCAATAAAAAATAAGGAGGAAGTATAGCTCTGGGCTCTTTCTTTTTATCTCTTCCAGTTTGTAGTTCCTGTTCTACAGAACCACTTGGGACTTACGGTTTTGAATACCCATGGAAATACACAGATCACTTGCAGTGACCCTGGTGCTTGTCAGAAGGATCCTGCAGATGAACCTTCATTTACCCTCATCAACCAAGCTAACCCCTATGAGCTACTTGTTGTGCTGTGTCCCAGTGAACTTCAAGGACATGACATGAAGCAGATGTTGTAGAGCAATGCTGTAGCTGAGCTTTCTCAGAAGAGTCAGGAAATCCGAAGCCAACTTTCTTACAGAACTTTGTAAATACACCACAGTTAGACACAAAGAAGTAAGCTATCCTGATTAATACTGCATATCCCAATGTTAGGGAACAATAACTCCTTCAAGGAGATGACTCTGCTGTTCGAACAATGACTTTGATGATTGTACAGAAAAGTGAGTTATACCTGAAGTGTAATTTAATACTAAGAACTAAGCTGAAGGTGATGAAGTCTATAAATACCACGATTTTCTGACATAGCAGATTATCTGTTTTGGTAACAACTGTTAAACTAAACTAAAAAATAAACCAAAATAGGGTAAAAACACCCTTCCCAAACATTATCAGGAAATGCGGCAGATTTTACATAGACTCTTCTGTTTCTGCAGAGGATTCAATGCTTCCTCAGGGAGCAGCAGTTCCTAGGCAGAAGTTCCAGTGCAAAACACTCTGTGTGACTAGGGCCAGGAAGACAAATCAGGCCTTTCTCTCCGGATGTAGCTGAAGTCATCTGTGAACCATTCAGAAATCTATATGAGTTTCCAGAAAGAGATTAATGATTGCCCACTTTCCAGTCATCTGCTTGCAGCAGCCGGGCTGTGTGGAGTTCCTCTTGTGCACCACATCCTGAAAGGTTTGCTGTTTGCAAAACATTTTATCATTTTCCACTTTAGAATCTTCTAAATTTAGTAATGGTACATAGCTCTGCCTCCCCAAGGGCCTCTGGTTCAAAAGTCTCACTCTGTTTTGAATGCAAGTTTACAGCAAACAGCACTGCACAACTTTGTATTGGCTGAACAACAACCCACATCTGTTCTTCAGGCCCAAATCTTTAGCTGGGCAGTCTGAGGGTGGAGGAGCCCGGGTGGAGTGTTTGGGAGTGTAGCAACTGAAGGCATTTTCTCTCAGTCCCCTCTCAGTTAGAGCTTTCCAGCAGCAGAGACACAGAGGTTCCAGCAGTTCCTGCTGCCCGAAGCCCTGTGGCTGCCTGCAGGCCTCACCTCTCTCTGTCATGCTGAGATGCAGTCATTGGTTGGACTGAAGCCTGCTTGCCCACCCTTCTTCAAAGTTCTCCTTGCTGGAGCTGTGCTGATGCTCACACCACCGTTATTCACCAGCCCTCCCACTGGTTCTGGGCCCTTGGTGTCCTCAGGGGGAAGCAGAAAGCAGATCTCACCCTCTCTGAACCGTGGAAGTTTATTTACAAGAGCAATACACTGGGAAGGCAAACTTTATATAGGAGAAGATGTCTTTCAAAGCATGAATCACTGAACCTTTCATTTACCCACATCTTTAGAGAAGGTATTTTGGATTTGGGATTCATTTCCAACCCCTTTCTGTTCACAGTTAATCCCATGCTGGGTCATATCATACCGAATGTCCCAGCACACTAATTTATTCTCTGCCACAACTCCTCCTCCATCAGGTCTGTTGAAGCTGTTCTTTTTTCCTATTCCTGTTCCAGATTTCTGTACAGGTCCTGCAGGAAATTCTTCCCAGTGTCTTCTTCTCCCTTCCCACCTTGGGCCCAGCGTAATCTCATCCACATCCACAGAATCCGATGACATCACCTAGTGGCTAACCAGAACTTCCACCTCTGTGCCAGAGCACGTGTCAGCACCTCTCTCTGTGGCAAGTTCTGAGCTCTAGAGTCAGATAAGAAGCACTTATTCTGCCTGGAAAAGAGAAGGCCTTTGAACAGAACAACCGGGCATGAAGAGAATACAGAAGTACACTTGGTCAAATTTTTCAGTTTCAGTTTCTGTCAATAAGCTCCTAGTAACAGAACATGTCTTGCTGAGCTTAATGCCTGTGCAGTATTATTTTAGATATTCTTCATTACCTCATGGCACAAAGGATGTGTATTTTCTCAGTTTGTGCTAGACTTCACACTTCCCTTGTGAATTCATTTGAACGGTACCAGAATTGCACAGGGAATTCTCTCCTGAACATGTTCAGTAAGAAGGAATGGTGGAAAACAGAAGATGCTGATTATGAAACTACCTGGGAGTGAGTCTGTCTAACCACACTGCAGCATAAATTCAGCCCAATACTTATATAAAAAAAAAAACAACAGCACAAAAAACAATACGTGTGCACAGTTCCACTGTGTGGCTAAACTGAGATTGGTTCTTGAGAACTTTTCTAATAGATTCACCTGTGCATGACAGAAGGCTTGTAGCTCAAGCCAGATTCAAGTACTTCCACTGTATAAAGTCATATATTACTGTTTTGCTCTTTTTTTTTTTTTTTTTTTTTTCCCAGTTAAAGGTCAGATTACATTTATCTGATGTCTTGGAGGAGAATCACATCTCCTCTCTTCATCTCAAGGTCAAAGATCAAACTTAGTTTGTCAGTTCTCTAGATGTTTCCTGAAATAACTCCTTCAGATATCAATAGGAAGAATCTTAAGCAAAAACATGGAAGACAGAATACTGAAGATGTGAACTCGTCACCACAAAATGCTGTAGATGATTAAAATTATCATAGATTCCAAAATGACTAGACAACTTAGTGAAAGATGGATCCATTGGGGGCTATTAAATGCAAAATCACCATGTCTGGTTCAGGAATCCTCTGAACCACGAATTGCTGTGTACTCAGTAGATATTGTGGGAATAACATCATACACTTGCTCTCTTCCTAAATTATTTTCTAGACATTTACTACTGCCTGCTGTTACAGACAGGATACTGGGATGCTGGGATGTGCTGACATTTTCTGGCTTGGTGTCCCTGTTTCTATGTTTTTAAAGATTTCTGTGGGATATTTCACATTTTGTCATGGGAAAAGTTGGAGGAAGGGAGGATTCAAATGACAACTGGTAGAGGGGCATGAACAGAGGTCACCAAGGGGAAAATTAAAAGAGAGGAAAGTTCCAAATATTGCCATTTCTCTGTGTGTTTGCCATCTTTCTTTCTTTCCACAGCATATTTATGATCTGAGGAGAGGCTAAGTCACTTTTTGGATACACTGTATGTAACCTGATGAGTCTTTAAAGAGTGAAGAGGTTGTTACTAGTTCTGATCCACTTCCAGTCCAAACAGTCTGCCTCTGAGTTGAAAGGAAACATGTGGTCATTCTTCTCTGCTCTCTTCACATCCCTAGTGCTGCCAAATGTGTAATTTAAAAAGTCACGTGTAATTCTAGTCAGTCATGCTTTAGCTAATCCATTCGGTTACAGAGTACCTGGTTCTTTCCAACTTCCAAATAGATTTCTTGACTTGTCTTATGGTATCCCTCCATGGTCTTGAATGCTGAATCTTTCAGTTTCCCCTTAGCTCAGTCTGTTATTTCCATTCTCCATCTGCAGAATGATCAGGATTGCAGTTACCGTTTTGCAAGCTAGGAATTCCTCACCCTGCCATTCCCCACGGGTGTGGAGTGTAAGGACATGGACTCCAGCCTTGTTTTCATGAAGTAGTCTGGGATAAGACCTAAAGTTTGGGAAATGGTTCAGATAGTTAGCAGCTGTGGACTTCTTACTGGCATGAGATTTGAGTAAATGTTTGATCTTCTGTGTGCCTCAGATGCTCTGTCTTTAAAGCCATCTATTCTCAGTGTTGTGTGGTTTCAAGCTTAACTGTAATATGAATACAGAGTTTGGATTTGGCCAGGCTTGGTGGTTTAGACAGTGATGCATAGACAGCTATGCTATATCTAGAGCAAGTCTGTATCTGTGGCAACTCAACCACTTCTGTATGCTGCAGACTGAACTGTCTAATCATGCCAGACTGAAGCTGGCTGTGTACAGATGGACCTTGGTTGTACAGGCACCCTGTGGTTCAAGGTGGCTTTGCACAAAATCAGCCTAAGTTTATTAAGTCTGGCAGTAACCTTGAGGTATGAAGCCCAGCTGGATCTGAGCTGACTTCTGCAGAGCCCTTTCTACATCTGTGCTGCACTCCTCAACCAGTCCTGAGCATCCCTGCAATGAGCAACATGAACCAAAAAGCCACATCTGTGAGGTCCTAAAGGAATCGGTGTGCTCTAGAAGGGCTTATTAGCACTAATGTGGCACCAGCCATCTTGTCTGACTTCAAGACAAAACAAATTTGACTTCATTCAAATGCCTTGGCACTATAGCTTGGTGCTATATTGCCTGCAGTTTTCCATTAGCTTGGTTATTTCGAGGCCATTATTCTTCTCCTCCTCCCCCATAGCTCTGGATAATGGTAAGTTGGCTGCATCTTTAAAGCAATGATCTTGCCATAGCCGTGTGTATTATCAGACCCTGTAACTTTTATGGTTATTTAATGCAGTGTCACAAGTTTTGTCCACCCTTTTTTAGCTAGGCAGCCTGCACTTCAGGATCCTAGCCATGGAGCACAATGAAATTACTGGTTAACTCATCCCTGTAATAAGCAGCACTTAAGAGTCCTGTCTGTGGGATACGTGGAAGGGATGGGCCAGAGAGCTGGAAATAGGACTTCATTACATACAAAGAACCACAAAAACAAGTGCAATGCCACTGCTTAGGCAGTTAAAACAGTAGCATGAGCACAGAAGAAAAGAGAGAAGTCATCAGTTTTGGTAGAACTGATTGCTACCAAAACATGAAGTGAATTACCAGTGGTTGTTTTTTTTTCTTTTTTTTCCCAAGAAGGAATACCAAAACTAAGCATGAAAGTGTTTTCAGATAAAAGATATAATTGTAAAGCATTGTGCTAGAAGTAAAACCAGTGCAATGAATAAAGAGATCTCTGAAAATTTGTCTTCCTTTGTCTACTTTCAATCAGATTTGAACAGTTTCCAGCACTGTGTTCTTCCTTTCTGATGGTGCAGTACCTTGGCAGCCTTTCCTGAAGGCTTTTCATAACCTACTGTAATTACTTTGAAAAGTACAACAATATCTGTAGAGTCTTCTGAAAAGAATATTACAAAAATTAGTAGTGCAACTATTTTCCCATCGACATGAAAATGGAAGGATCACATTTTCTGATGTTTTTGACTGTCAGAGATCTGTTTTTTAGATCTACCATCATTTTCCTTTGCTTTTTTTTCAAATTCTTGTTTAAAAATATGATAGGTGCACCAGCTTGCATAACTGTATCAATATTTTAAAAGCTACCAAATCTCTCTTATACAAAAAAAAAAAAAAAAAAAAAAAGGAAGCTTAACAATCTTTGCTAATCTCTTATGCAAGATATATCAATTATTTATGAAGGTAGCAGACAAAGGGAGAACTGATCTTGAACGGAATCCTAAATGCTACACAGGAGAAGCCCTGGGCTGGCATGCAGCTCTAATAGCAAGGTTTCTTGTTATTGTATCTACTAACCAGTCTGTCGGGAGATAAACTGCAAGTTAGTCTCCAGCAAACTTTATACTTATTGACTGTGAACTGGATTGAGTTTTGAAAAAGCAGGAAAGAGTGAAGATAGGATCCTGCTGCCCAAGCACCGTTTTGTACCAGCACTGATCATGTTACAGCAGGTCAGCACTTTCTCCCTCTCATCTCAGTTTTTGTGCACCTCTTTTTTTCATGTGTGAGGAAAGCAAATGACCTTTAGTAGTGGGATCGGATGCTGTGGTGGAGGTCCTTATGTAGCAGTTAAAGAAACCTGGAATTTGCATCCAACAGAACCTATAGCTTTCCTTTGCTCTGGATGAGTGTTCATTCTGCTGTGTGTGATAGTAGCCTTAATGCCTATAAATGCTTGCGAATGACACAATGAGGACAAATTGCAATTTCCTGAAGCTGAGCTTAATAGACTCTTAAATACTATTTGTTTCTACTATGTCTGCTGAAGCTTCTTCATATTGATATTGCATACTGAGTTGCAGAGGCAAGCTCTGAGGAGCGGGGGCTCTTTTTCTCATCCGTACAGCATCAATTTCTGGATATCCCACTTCAGAAGAGTGGAAGGACTAGTGGCAAAATTTCATGAGGAAAGCAAAAAGAATGGTCACAGCTCAAGAAATAATCATGAGAGCACAGGCTCTGAGGAAAGGCAGCAGGAACTGAAGTTACTCTGTGTGCAGAAATGAAGAGAGAAGAGTGACAGGTTGTCAGCCTTCAAATGTGTTTTTGTCAGACACATCAAGGCCTGCCAGAGACAGGACAGGAAATAGCCTGACCTCCGTATTCGTGTCGAATAAGACCAAAAGAAAACGGTTGAGGGGGATAATGCAAGTACAACACGTGCTTTGGGTATCAGAGGAGATGTCTAATAGCAGGGACAGTGAAGCACTAGTGTTGTCCTGGGAAGCAGCTCTCTAAGTACTGGAGATCTCTAAGAAGAAGCTGGAGAAACGTCTGTGAGAAGTGCCAGAGGTAGTGCCCATCCTACTGTGGGCAGTGGGACTGACTAGAGGGCTTCCTTGAGGTCCCTTCCTGCTTGTGTGCGTGAGTCCAACACTACATATAAAGATTTCCAAGATATTTCAGATGGAAATACATTTTAAAATCTGGGATGTAAGCGAAACTACTCTTCTTAGCTCTTTTATGTGCTGAATTCTTTTCTTACTCCCACTGGACACAGAACACTTACAAAACCCTGAAACTGCTGAATGAGAGCCCAGAGCAGAGACAGCAAGAAGAACCTTGCCACACCGCAGAAAATGGTGGTAGGGCTTTCAAAGCACTGTAAGAAGGAAGGGACTGGTGTCAGCCAAAGCGAGAGCTGCTTTACAAATCTGAATGGTCTGCTACTTTCTCTCTGTGCTACATTCTGTAAAAATAATTTAAAAAAGAAAAAAAAAAAGAAAAAAGAAGAAAAGCACAAATGTAATGGAAAATGCTTTCATCTCTCTAAGGTTTCAATATGTTCAAACTTTTTTAAGAACTAGGGAGTAGTTTTCCTCAGGGAAACTGTTTTCACCATTTCCCCCTTGTCTCATTTACTAAAAAAAATAGTGCTTTGAACTAAAAGAGAATCATGCAAAAATGATGATTTTATGAACATGACAGAGAGAATGGTGTCCGACATTTTTTTCCTTTAGAAATATGTTCAGGTTTTCTCATTTTGAATTTAGACACGCTTCATTCTCCTTTTTTTTTTTTTTTTAAGCCACACAGAAAACACTGCCCTTAAGATTGCACCTGCATAAAAAATAAACCTGTTCCTTGTGATCCAAGCAGAACAATTCTGTATGTCAGAGCTTTACAGGTGTTTAACTTCAGGAGAGTGAGATATTAAAGGTGAACTGCAAAGCATGGGGAATTTATGCTTTTGTGCTCCATAGTGAGATAGATGGGAATGATGGGATGTTTATTCTGAGGGGGACCTAAAAAGCCACAGGAAAATTGTCCGTCTTTGTTTCTACCTCTTTCCTCTACCCTTTTCTCCTCCTTCTCCCTTGTGCTTTTCCCTGCTCTGTAGCCCCCATGAAGGGTGGAATGTTTGCTTTGAGACAGTGATGGGAGATGAGCAGAGGCAAAGGTTTCGGCTCAGGCTAGGTTTTGCTGTGTGCAAGTGCTGCACATGGTCATGCTGGGGTTTTTACCTTGATAGAGCAGTTCACCTTCAAACAATTCTCAAAAGCAAGTTTCAAAAGGCCTTGGGCATTTTGGCTTGAAATTTAGAACGTGTTTTGAAAAAGTGAGTGTTTTAGCTTCATTGCTAAACTTAATTATCATAGAATCATAGGATCACCAAGGCTGGAAAAGACCTCCAAGATCATCCAGTCCAACCATCCACCTACCACCGATATTTCCCACTAAACCATGTCCCTCAGTACAACATCTAAATGTTCCTTGAACACCTCTAGTGTTGGTGATTCCACCACCTCCCTGAGCAGCCCGTTCCAGCACCTGACCACTCTTTCGGAGAAGAAAGTTCTCCTAACGTCCAGCCTGAATCTCCCCTGGCACAACTTGGGGCCATTCCTTCTAGTCCTGTTGCTAGTTACACAGGAGTGTATTTGTTCTCAAATACATTGGACTTTCCTTAAAAGTTATTTTCATTTTTGTTAGCAATTTGCATATCTTTGCCCTTACCTTTAGCTTAGAAGACAAAAAGTTCCATGAAGACTTAGAATCATAAAGTAACTGAAGATGATCGAGCTGTGGATGTCCCTGTTCATTGCAGGGGAGTTGGACCAGATGAGCTTTAAGGGTCCCTTCCAACTCCACTGATTCTATCATTCTATGATGTTTGGTACAATCACTATTTTTTTTGTGTGTGTGTGTGTGTGCCTTAGGTTGATAGCACTACATTGACTTAATGTCTTATTACTGTGTGAAAAATTCAAATTAAAGAAATCAGAGAGTTGTAAATTGCTGGCACATGTAGTAGTAAATTAAAGAGCAGGCATCAACAGAAATAAAAGCCTGAAATGGAGTTCTGAGGATGCACTGGGAAACTGAAGAAAGACATCAAAGCCAACAAAAAAAATTAACAACTTAGCAAGGAAAACTGGCTTTTAGGGAAAGACAATGGATTCAGCAAAGTGATTCGTGGTCCATAGAGGATAAAAATAATGAAGTTGAACAGCAGGGGCTACAATAAAAATGATCAGAAATGAATACACCATGAAAAGAAGTTGGTACAGTCTTTGCCAACAAAACTGACAGCAATTAAGCAATAAGAAATTCTTAGGAATTGTCTGAAGATGAGATGGTTTGCTGCTTTATGTTGTTATAGCATTGCTTACATGTCAGCGGACAACTGGCCTTTTAAGCTAGTCAAATCACAAGATTCATGAACCAGCTTTTAGAGCTCAATCACAAAGAATCCCCTGGTAGTTTTTAATACTTAGTTACGTGACAGCCTGAAGGGTCAGAAAAAATGAGTGTAAGGCATTAGTAAAATTATGTCAGGGATTATCTTGTACCCATTACTTATGCTTTTAGTCCCATTAACATTATGGAGTACTAGTATTGAGAGTGTGTTTGAATAACTCTCATACATCACACACGAAAACCAGTTTCCCAGGCTGCGTGGTTTGTACTGTAGTGTGCTCTGTGTGGATTTGGACTCCTGTCCAATTGCAAGAACTGCGATTGCCACTGAGATAATGCTGAAATAGGTGAGGGCTAACTCCGGAGTACATGTATCACCAGCAGGAAGCTCTGCACAATTTAGTGAGGCTGATCCTGATTCCACTCAGCCTAGTTTTATTCCAGTGAACTTCAGCAGAGTTACTCCTGGTTTGCTGCCTTATAAGGGAGATCAGACCCAATATGACTCAGCCCCTAGCATGCCAGTCTATTCTAAGTAAGACTATAATAAGACCTTCCACAAAGGAAGCCTATTTTGCTAATATGCAAAAAGAAAAAAGAGTAGGAAAAGTGCTTCTTTATAGACACGTGTTCCACTTTTTTTTTGGCTTTTGAACTGGATATGTCTACACAGAATATAAACATTTGCTCAAGACAGAATTGACTATGAGCTACCTGTGTTAATTTTAATAAGATATGACAGCACAGGCTAACAACTGGAATACAAGCAGCCTGAGCACACACAGTAGTCATTTGCAAATACCACTACTTCTTGTTACGCTTGCTAACTAGCTTAATGCTAATCTGGATGTGTTTACCCATTATAAAATCATTTTGCTGGAAGAGGAGCACTGCACACAGAAACACACGTGAAGAGTATGCTCAGGTATGAGGGCTGCCCTTCTGCTTATTGGAGTCACTGAAAACTGGTTCATTTTGGGTGATCCCCTAATCAGGAGAGGAAATGATTTCTAGCCTGATGAAAGCATTACCAGTATAACATCATGCACACAGTATGGCCCAGAGAGGCATTATTTTGTTACCCCAAGTTTGACAGCAAATACACATTGTTTTTATTTTTTTTTTAAAGCTTATTAATTCTGTTGGAAATACAGGCTATAAAATGACTTCCACAGTGGCTCCAGCTGTGAGCCTACACTCAGTCAAATGCCTTCAGCATACAACTTTGCCCATACAGTTTGCTCGAGTGACAGTTCATACTGCATGCATTCACAGCAACACATCCTGTAACTGGAGCGTGCTCTACAAGGTCATACTATTTACCTTACTCGCTGCTTTTAATGCTAAAAAGACACTTTGAACTTTAGAAGATGATCAGCTCTTCACCTAAAAAGTCATTCTAAAAGCAATACATTATCTTGCAGAATATTAATCAAGTTACATGTAGTATATTTTGCTCTTCTGAGAGGATTGTTGCAGTTATTGCCTTAAGGAGTCACTAAGGCCACTCTTCCCTTCACTCAAATTCCTCATTGAAACTTACGCCTTTTAGGAGGCTGGTGAGAAGCAAGACTATTCATAATGTGCAAGTAAAGGAGATTTGGGGAATACATAAAGGACATCAATCATAGACTTATACTTTGCTTTTTCTCTGTTGCTTCCCTTTTTGAGCAGAGGGATGATGAGTAAAAGCTTGGCTTTTACCAGATAAAGAATTTTAAGCAAATTTTAAAAGAAATGGACAGTTTCAGTTGGATCTTTTTGGTCAGCCATAGGAAAAATGGCAAATGTGCCATTATGATTACTTCAAACTCAGACAAGCACATTGTATACTTCCAGCCCTGGGCTGCTTAAACTCTAGCCATGGGTCAAACAAAGAGTAGAGATGTATAGTGTTGCCTTTAGAGGCCTTCCTTCTGTTGTGCTTCCGTGGCTTTTTAGTACACTTTGTGGACAAACAAAAATTTCAGAATTATTTCCTCCTCATTCCGAATTCGTGTGGAATGGGAGGAAGTGTGGTAAACAGCAAAAGTGCGAGGAGTTTGGGAGGAAGGGTGAATGACCCTGAAGGTCGGAAATGGGTCTTTATGGTTTCTTGGGTCACGTCCTCTGGACACTAGTGAAGTTACTAGGGACCTGAGTGTGATATGTGGCATCATTAGTCAAGTGTGCTGTATAACCATGTCTGAAAAGCGGTTATTGGTGGATCACCAAGAGCCTGTACAGAGGTATGCAGTAGGGTTGGATGGAGGCCTCTCTGGGTCTGGAACTGTACATTGATTTCATTATCATCTCAGATGAAGAAACAATAAATTTGCAGACAGTACCATTTGAGGACTGACTGCTAGTGCACTGAAGGAGAGGATGAGAATTTAAAAATAATCTTGAGATTTTGGAGATACAAGAGAAAAAAATACTCTTTTAAGAAGGTAAGCACCACCTACTCCAATTGGACAAGAATAAGCAAGTTTCAGTCACAGCAAGAAGGAATTTTTGTTGACTGAATGTTTGAAAACACTTCTGCTGGTCGCACCACTTCACACATTGCATAAAGGAGCACTACCAGCCAAGAGCCTAAAGCAACTGAGATGACATTAGGAGCACCATTCAGGTAGCTGGCTTAGCCCTTTTATTTCTCAGTATTTTCTTTCCACTGTTTTGAGGATGCAGCCAGGCAGTGTAACATCCAGTGTTAGCCACCTCAGAGAGCCCTGTGCCAGGCTGGTACAGCATCCTAGGAAAAAAAAAAAAAAAGGATGAAAGAAGGAGGGAAACTCTCTGTAATTCCTGGTGTAAATTTTCCACATGCAGAGGTTTTGTCATCTGAGCAAAATGTAGGAACCATGCCTTAGGATTTTGACCCTTTTTTTTCCTGTCTTTGAGTTTAGCTGCTTTGAGAGTGACTGAGCCATGGTTGACCATGTTCAGATTAGAAACTCCCAGCCCAGGTCTCTGCAGACCTCCTTGGGCTGGCTCTAAAGCCAGCTACTTAACCATCCCAGTCTGATGGCTGTGAGGCTGCTGAAGGCTGGGCACAAACATACAGGCCATGGGAAGTGGTGTGGGTGATAGTTTCTCTTCCCTCAAGCTTTCCCATTTAAAGGTGGATTGTTGTGTGTTATGCTGACCATGTCTGCTGTCTAAGTAGTCACAGTAACATTTTAATGTGGATGTTTGCCTGACCAGAGTGAGTGCGGTTGTGTCTTCTGTGATGAAATACAATAGTTTTAGGGTCCAACACAGTTAGTGCAGTGGCAAATATATATATATAATATATATTGTTATATATATTTCTATAAATATATATATATTGTGTATATATATATATATATATTTAGAGGCCTAGTCCTGAGGGAAGAGAGAGAAAAAAGAACTGTAATGTTTTTGGAGTCTTCACGTCTATAGCATGTGAGTTATTTGATGACACACTCCCCTGGTAGGAGTCTTGCTCCCATATTCCTCTTCCTGTTCATCATCACGTATCTACACACAAGCAAGTGTAGGACAGGTCTCCTGTCCTGTCTGGCTTTTGCCATACCCTTGGGTGCTCTGACCTCATAATTCCTGCTTTAGCCCTGAGTACACGAGATGGGAGAATAGAAGGGGAGCCCACAGGCCTCGCCTGGGCATCCTGCCCCAGGCCTTCAGGAGGAGCAGCATCACCTTCCAGGTATGTGGACAGCTCTGTGCAGGAGGAGGGAGTGGGACAGCATGAGGGATGCTGCTGTGCAGTCCCTCCAGGCTTCTATCACTGAGCTGAAGGGCTGCTGGGAGAGCTGGGGCTGCTTCATGCAATTCCAGTCTGCCTGGGGGTGTAGGGCCTACAGAATAGATGCGGGGCAGGAGATGTCTGCAGCAGCCCACCAGAGCACTGACCTGCATCGTGCACGTTTGTCTGCAGCTATTCCTGAGATAACATCCTGATATTTGTATTGTGGGAGGCAGATCTTAATGACTTCATTAACCTGAGTAAATAATTAAAATTGTCCCCAACACTTCAAAGGAAAATGCATTAAACAATTACCTAAGTGTACAAGATTAAGTTAAAAAATATGAATCTACTTATGTGTGTCCCCATTTGTTGCTATTGCTACCTTGTCTGTCCCTTGCTAACTGGAGGAAATATATTCTTTCTTCTTTGAAGTCTATATGGTTTTGTGTTTATTATGTCTTGTCACACTGTGGCACATCCATCTAGATTTGCTAGAATTAGATGTTGATATTAATAATTACTTGTCTGAACTAAATGAAGGTGCTAATGAAGTCAAGGTCCCTCTGGGGGTAGAGTCTGGGCTCACATTCCTATGCAGGCATGTCTGAATTTTTGGGAAGACAGCTAACACTGTTTCCACGCAAACACTTCTCTTGAGTGATAATACACCATATCATCTCCTCTAGCAAATAGTAACAAGTGCTACAAAGCAGGGAGCAATTTGTGAAACACTGAAGAAGAAAAACAAAATTGCTGCAAATTACCCAAAGGCTACGAAGCTTAACTCAGCATGTGGCTGAACTGAAGGCAGAGCTACTTTAAATAATTGATAGTGCCGTAAACGTACATGATGCGGTACAGGAAGAGGTCAGTGCCTAACACATAATGAGCCCTTACCCTGGAGGGCTGATGGTCTGGTAGTGCAAAATGGAGGAAAGCCTCAGCACCTCTTCAGAGGAAAGGGATGCAGGCAGCAGGCTGGCCTTTGGAGCAGAGATGCCTCAAGAAGCATGGGGGTACAAATTCAGAGAAGAGGCCTGCAGGTAGAAACAAATGAGAGGGACTGGCAGAAGGTCAGATGCAATTTGGAGGAGGCAACCAGAAAATTCAGAGCCGTGCCATTTTAAGCAGGCTGACTAAGACACTTCAGTGATTCAGCAGCAATTCTGGCATGCCAGCAGAGCTTCGGGAGCTCGTGTGAAACTAGCTGGGTTACTCTGAACCCAAGGTCTGGCGTGAGCGGTGCAGACAGAGAATCCTGCCGCTGAGACCTCCTCTGCTCAGATGCAGGGAGATTATGGGCGTGGGTGGATGGCTCTGAAGATCACGCTAGTCAACTGAAATGTTAGGATGTAGGGAATAGTATGCTATGGGAGCAAGCAGCTTTGTCTTTATTTCCTACCACATTACCTCTAGATGATGTTCAGTGCAACCTGTGAGATCTGGTCCAGAGAGAAATGGTGACGCATGTAAAGCTTTTGTAAAATAATCGTATCATTCTGGAGCATCGTTACCATTACCCTGCATGTGGATTGCCCTTGGGCATCACCACAATTCTGCAGACCTCTTCTCTACCCCTGAGGGCAAGAATTTGACCCAGAGTGTGCTGAATCTGAACCAGAGATATTTTTCCTCCCAATTCTCCCTCCTCCCTTTTTGCTGTCTCTCACAGCATGGGACATCGACTGACAGAACTGAGGCCTCAGAGGGCAGGGAGGCTGGTGCCAGGGAGACAGCTGGTTGCTATTGCATTATTTACTCCTTACCCTGAAACATAAAAATAATAATGAACTGAATGTTATTTGAAAGGTGGAGAAAACTGCTAGCAAAGATTTTTGTAGAACTGACAGGTTCAGCTCTAATGTACTTGCATCTTAAACATCTGTCTATGTATAAAGAATTTTCATGCACAGTTGCACAGAGTCGAATCCTCCATACAATACTCAACAACTGCCACAAACATCTTTGGATAGAGCTCACTCATACTACATTAAGTAATTTATCAGTAACTTAAGAAGAGGGACTTCTGGTAAAAAAAAACTTATCCCTTTCCTCATTTAGCAGAGATTTTTTGAGGATAGATATTAAGATGAAATTTTAAACAGAATTCCCCATTGCTCTCCATAGTATCCTGGTTCTGAAAAGTGGCATGATACTGCCATATGTTAGCTTCTTAAAAATGTTGTATTTAACCAAGCAACAAGAAGTCACTTTGTGATACAGAACAAATGTAAAGACATATGGTGAGTAGACCTGCCCTGGGAAACACCAAATTTTCTGGTTTACGGAACAAAAATGTCTCAGTATTTTCACTGCCTACTCTAGACTCTGCTTCCAAGAAAGCCTGTAAAATCAAGACATATGGGGCAGGACTCATCTCACCTAGCCTGAGTCATTGACAATTCGAACATTCACATTTCAGCTAGACACCTGGTCCTCTGATGGAATACAGGCCCTTGCTGGTTTCTCTAATGCTCTGTACTTTGCAATTTCAGGCCTCACTGTTTTGGAAACATTCACATTACTTCTTGAACTCTGCAAGATACCCTAATAATAAAACAAATTATGTGTAGCATGAGCTGACTTCGGGAAGGCCTGGAAAATGTATTTACAAAATGCGTTCCATCTTTGCCAGTATAACATTTTATGACATAAATGCAGTTGCTAAATTAGAAACACTCTTTTTTTTCTGCTAAAATGTCACAACAGTTTCTATACTTGATCCTTGTTCTTTCAAGCACACACAGACAGGCACATTGTTTTGCTGCTGTTGTTCTTCTGACAGTGACGGAAGTCTAGCATTCATAGTAAAGGGGAATGAAGGACCCATCTGTAGCCAAAAATAAATAATGAGGAAGCGAGGAGGAGACTGATAATACCTTCCCCCTGTGGGGAACCACCACAGGCAAAACAGTGGCTTAAGCTGTTGTCCTTTGCTTTGCTCTCCCAATTCTCCTTGGCTTTTTCTTCTTTAAGGTCCACCTCCTTAGATTTCAGCTTATCAGACAGGGAGGGAATGCTAGGTGCTCTATGTCTTCCCTCCCAGCCCTGTGATGTGCTCTGCATTTCTGAAATCATATTTCAGCAGGTCAGGGAGGAAGAAGCCACAGTACCGATTTGGAAAACTGCATTACATTAATGACAGCTCCTCTCTTTTTGGTTTAAGTATAAAAGCAGTCATGAGTGCAGATCTGTTCTTGTGTCGGCTGAAAACTAAAACTTCACCGAATGCAGAATTATAGCCCCGATTGCTGAGCTGGTCAATGGAATATCCATTTAGAACTCTATTTCTTGTAACAGGGAGTCCTATAAAACAAATGCAAGATCGAAATGTTACAATTTCAGATAGACTATGTTTCAACAAATATTAATTAATCAAGAAAATTCAGGGAGATGAAAGCATCTCCACCTGGGAAAGCAGAGTTCACAAGCTGAAGGTGCAAAGATAAGAGCTGCGCTGCTAGATTTTTCTGCACGTTTCCCACCATCTCAGCAGGTTTTCAGCATGAGGACCGTGGGTGAGGTGTCTAGATTGTGTGTGTGTTCCCTGAGCTCCCCTTTCTTGTAGATAACTTTGTATAAAGCTGTATAAATGGATTCTGCAGTTTACTTTTATGCTTTCTTGTGATCACTGTGTGTGTCAGGAAACCCAGCATATTAAGAGTGGCTTGTCTAATGATTTTTGTATTTACTTGGAGTCAGAAGCATGAAACTCAGTACTGGCTCAATATCAGTAGAATCTTTTTCCAATTTAAAGAATCTTTAAGATTCATTTTCTATTCTAGCTGAAACTTCAGGGTTGTGAAGTCAGGAAATAGCCCACAATCTCTCTAGAAACAGCATATACAAACATATAAACTAAACAAGCCTAAGGAAATGACAATGCAGTAGCCCTTGAACATATGGGCAGAATGATTATCTGGGAGGTTATTTTTAAGTTTGAAAAACCTTTATTTGTCCCTAAAGTTCCAGGTTGTTCAGAGGAACATTTTCTGGTGTTGCTGGTCTGTTTGCACTTTCTTCTGGACAATTCGTGTGACATTCAGAAACGTATGCTCATGACTAATTAAATTGCCCGCTGACTGCTTCCAACACATACAAATCTTCAACATAACAAATTCAGCAATAGAAATACAGCAAAGCAAGTAAAAATTACACAGTGAACTCTTCAGCCCCAAATATGAATCATTCAGATTTAGTTGGGAGAGGAACACATTTAATTGTTTCCCATACTATCAACTACAAATAAAACACAAATGTAAATATTTAGTTAAAAAACAGTGGTGCTCCTGGCAGCTGAGTCAAAGCACTCCCAAATGCAGGACACATTTTGGTCTCAGTTTGCAGTGAGATTATTGCTGAAGTCAGTGGGAACCCTGCAGGGGAAAAAATGGGCCTTTCACTCTATTAAACAAATGTTGTGTGCAAGTCTGCACCCCAGGAAAGGAGGAGGGCATAGCAGAGAAGCTAGAAAATAGTAGTTTATACAAATAAAAATGTCAGCAGGTTATCACTTACAAGAAAGGTCCATACGAAGCTGATGTAAGGCCTACTGGCTGATGCTTTAAAAAGCAAAGGCACAGTTTGAACAAGCCTTGAGAAGAGCCTAGCACAGAGATCTGTTCTTTGACCCATGACCAGCAAAATGGTGGCTGGTTGGTTGGTAAACCTCTAGGCATGAAACCAGGTCTTTTTAAGATGTTTGGAAGTCAAGAGAAATCTTGGGCCCTACAGAAGGCTTCTTGTCAAATCAGCAAAGAAGACATCTAATGCCATGTAATGGATCTACTCAAAAAGTCATGAGAATAATCAATCAGTTCGTTGCTTAATATTTCAGTGAAGATAGCTGCAGACCACAGGGGACTGTATTAATGCAATGCATACTCATAGCTCCTGTCATCTAAGTAGTTTAAACGACTTTCTTAGAAATTGTGTAAGCCTCTCAGCAGATGAGCATTATAATTTAAAAGATGGACATGGCAATGTCCATGTATGTTATGTGAATTGTACAACCTCTTAAACAGTTGTTTCAAAGGCAGAGCCATAACCCATCAGTTCTGACTCCCAGTCTCATGTTAATATCATCTGGACCATTCTTGATTTCATCCTTTGTAATGAATAACTCAGCTGCTTGTCAATCTTATAGCAGTGTTTTCCACAATGTGCAGGTAAAATTCCATGCTGCATCTCCAGGATATACAATATCTATGCTACAGGCCTGGGGGCACTCTTCTGATTGTATGAGATCAGTGATGTGTACTGGATAGCACCTAGGACTTTTCAAAAGTATTGCAGCTTAAACCCAGTTCCTTTATAGACCACAACATAACCCAGGCCATTCTTATTCCTGGTGCTCTTCATCTCCTTATCAGTCCCCTTCCTAGCATTTCCCGCTGGCAGATGCTGGCATAGATGTCCATGTTTTTCTACTGTCTTCTGCAGCACTTGACCCAAAGGAATATTTGCTGCTGTCAGTTTTGTGCACCTCTTTCGCTGTGCTGTCAGTACTGTATTCATCATAAAGGGGATGAAATACAGTGAAGGATCTTGCTGTTACCTGCTGTTGAATCGTGAGTTTTCAATTCCCAGCTATTTGTAGGTTATACATAAAACATAAGAATCAAATAAACATGAACTGACTAAACCATTTAAAAACATTACTCTTTGAAATGTTCTCTATCCTGTAATCAAAGCAATGGTACCTAATGAACATCAAGATGCAAAAGTGTGGAAGCAGACTTCTTTATGAGCCATTGGATGTACACTTTCCAGACAGTTCATAACACTCACTGTGCGGCAAACTAATGGGAAAGAGGCTGCAGCTGCCAACCTTTCTCCCTGCTGACCTACCACAGTGCATGCATTGACCTACTGTTTCTGATGGTCATGTCACCATAATCGCGGAACATGGAATTTAAAAAGGGAGCCATAGAACTTTAATCTACATAATATGATTTTTACTAGAGGATAAATGCACTATTGATGTAGGTGACTTATCATGAATATTCATATTGCAAGTGGGTGACCCAAATGGCACCATTTCAGGTTTCAGATTAAATATAGTAAATGGCATGTTTCTGGCCCATTGCTATAGTTTAGAACAGTTAAAAACATCCATGCACTGCAGAGATGGAAGAAATCATTTAGTCCAAAAGGGTCACAAAGGAACAAGTTTTAATGAAAATTTGGGAAATTCTAATGTCACATTTCAAAAGTTTTTTAAGATGAAAATAATAAACAGAAGAATGAAGAGAGAGAAGAGCCAACAATCTGTAAGCAACACTACAGTCAGCAGAGTGGTCAAATTTTTAGATCCGTTTGTGCTTGAACCTCAACACAACTCTTTTCAGGATAGGATCCTGCCTGGCTAACACCTTCCTCATTCAGAGGACCAGCTCAGAGCAATCACAGTCCTTGCCAAAATCAGATATAAAATTTCTTTTATTTCTGAAACAAGGGTGGAAGCACTCCTTGAATATGGTTTCCTGGTAAAAAAAAAAAGCTAAGATTGTCACTTCTTTGTAACTCTAACTCCCTCTTGCCTGCACATCTAATGGCCTGGGTCATACTCTAACCTTATAGCTAGCCGAGCAGAGTCACATCCAGGCATCTGCCACATTTGACTTCAGGAGCTGGAAGAATGCAGAATAACACTGACTCTGGCACAAGTTTTGTTTTATAAAGGACAATAGTGATAATCATCAGAACAATTATGCAAAACTCACTAAAACTTCCAGGAATTCACAAGTAGGTACTGAGGAATATTTAAGTAGCAATTGCTGGGATTGCAAGTGCTAGTCCTTCTTTTTAATCTAAACAAGGCAGAGAACAAGCACCAAGAGACCACAAGTAAAGTGGTTACACTGAAATAAAAAAGTGCAGCTGAAGCAAGAAGTGGATGTTGGCAAATGCAAACAGTGTGGTAAGGAAGACCTATAAAAATAAGTACAAACAAGCCAAAGCAAAATTGGAAGAGTAAGGCTTTACTCTCAAGTTGTGGATAAGTCTTTACTAACTTCAGAAGATACCATTAAAAGATGCCTCTAGAAAAAGCCAAAACACTGATGGTGGTTGCCTCATCAGTCCTCCTGCCACAGGGCTTGGACTCGGAAGAGAAACTGAGTCACGGAAGTAAACAGCTACAGAAACTGTTGTGCCGTGTGGGAAGAAGGCGACAGCAAAACAAAAGTGGGTGAGGGTAGGTAGGAGGTAGAAGCATGATATGGTCACTGGGGAAAGGAGTTTCTAAGTCCTCATTAAGCACTGTGTAAGCAGAGCAGATTTTGGTGGATGGACAATGTTCCTGTCAACACTACCAGCTCTAATGTTAGTGTCCACCCTGCTTATCAGATATTGCACACTAATACAATATAACCATCCTTAGAACAAACACTCACAGTTGAGTGGCTTCACTAAAAAGAAGGTCTAGCTGGAGCAGTTTCATTTTGAATTATGGCTGTGTTGGGAAGAGCTTCAGACATCTTCAATAAGAAAAGTTGTGAATCTCTGCTCCAGCAATTCATCTGCAAACAAGGGCATAACCGATGCGTGAAACAACTACTAAATTAAAACATATCAGCCATATTTATCAACCTGCCTGATCAGGTCACTGAGAGCTGCCACTGAAGCACTGCACACATTGCTTTAGGCTGTCAGCAGCACACGCATCCAAGCCTGCCTGTCATGAAATAGGGGCTCAGATTTCCCAGGTTCCAGACTACTTGACCACTTGATAATATCGTTTCTTTTCATGTGCATAAATTCTCCAGTGAAATCTGACCCTTGAAATGTTCCTGCTTTTTAGTACCTAAGGGGCTTGGTGTAAAGCAAATAGAAATAAGACGGTACCTAAGAATGCCTGGTTCTTGATATTTTTTTCTTCTGGATTAGGTTAAACTCTATGAGAGTATCAGTGGCTTTCCAGTCAGGATAAATACAAAAAAAAAAACAGCTGCCATAGCTGTGCCTGGCCATGGAACCCCTCAATCCTACCCTTGGCTTGACTTCCTGGACCTTGGATCTGGCCAGAAGCATGGGATCATGACTCCTCTGTTGGTATGCCTTTGTATGCTCAAGGAAGCAAAGCTGTGTAGGGTCTTGGAAATAGAGAGCTCTTGCATCTATAGATGTTTGGTTTTGTCCAGAATTTCTCCTCCTAAAAGACAATGCACAAGACCCTGAATTTTGTTCAAACCAGACTTGAGAAAGTTATGCAGAGCATGTGACCGATATCGCCGAGGTGCAGAATGTTTGTGTCAATAAGAATGCAAGAGGTGCCTGTTTCGATGGGAGCCCTTATTCTTTGTGTCACAAAGCCCTTGTTTTGTACAGTCTCCCTCACCAAAGGGATTTTCTCTTTTGCAATCTGATCCTTAGCTAGTAGCTTGGCATCAGACCTCCCCGTCACATAGCACAGGAGGACTAGGCACCAGAACAATGGTGCTTTGTTGCCAGTCTGTGTTCACCAAAGAAACAGAGACCCCCCAGTCCTCTGCCTGACAAGGCTAATAGCTGATTAACAGCTCCTGACATAGTGAGGTGGATCCTGTGGCTCAGGATGGTCTTACAGAGTATGAAACACAGGCAAGGGCCAATCTTGAGGCTGGTCCCTCACCACACCCCACTTTTCTCAGTTTGGTTCAATTAACAAGAAGCCCGTTTTTTCTTTGCATGTTTTCCTATGGAGGTTCATGATATTTTGCCCAAATCTGGCAATTTTATGTATTGAACTGTAGAAAAAATTGGTTATTTTTGATAAATCAACTCCCATTTTTTGTTTTTTTTTTTTTCCAGTTGGATTTTCGTGTTCCTTACAAACTCCCACAATACCGAGGGTCTTCTCAGAAGGATTCGCTGGTGCTGCTAATTACAGGTGCAATTGCATTAGCTCCTTGATATCTTCCCCCACCACTTTAAGTTTAGTGAACAAACTTCTTTCAAATCACAGTATGGGTGTTCTAAAAACTCTTTGGAGCTGGGAAAAAGAGTGAGTCAGCAGGAAGGAGAAGTGGTGGAGATGACAGTGCTTGTCTGTTGTATTGCCAGGTAATTCCAAGGTGCAAACCAGAAGCAGCAGGTGCTCTGCTAGCAGCTGTCCCCAACATACGTGGAGCCAAGGAAGTTGAGAGAAGGAGAGATATGCAGGTAGAGGGTGAAAGACTGAAGCAGAGCTGCTCAGTCAGTCAGTAATACAGGAGCAAAAGGGGGATGATACCACTTTCCTGTTGCCTAGAGCATTTAATAGCTCCTGATGTGGTGGCTGCATGTATAAGGGAGCCTGCTGGACTCTGAGCTGCTGCTGAGCAAGTCTTAGTAATTATTTAGTGTGCAATGTATTAGCTGGGTTAAGGCACTTGGACAGAGATTTGTATGGTACGTTGTGTCAGAAGGCTTTAAAAAATGGTTGAATTACATTGACATTAACTCTAGAGGAAGTGGTTTCTGCAATTTTTGTTCAGGGCAAATGGCCATAACTCTAGGAGGCAATTGTTTTTACGGTCTTAGGCTAGATTTGCAAAGGTATGAGGTGCTGAAAGATAGACGGCTACCAACATTTTCAGAAATGTTGTCTGCTTCATAAAATACTTCTTGGCACACTGGCACATTGTTTGGCTCCCAAATATCTTGAAAATCTAGCATCGTGTGTGTAATAAAGATGTGAAAATAATGGGAGGTCAGAATAAAAAAATTGAGGCTGTTTTCCACCACGTCAGGATTGGCACACCGTTAAGCTGTTATTACAACAAAGTCAGAATCTCTCACAAGGTTCATGGAACTGAAGAGCAGAAATGAATAATGGTCATCTGAAAAAAGAAAGAAAATGAAGAAATGCAGAAAGTCTACTTTATAAGCCCCTCGTCATGCAAATTTAGATGATTTACTTTTGCCTTTGCTTTTTTTTTAAATCTTTCCTCCAGAGAATTATTAGATGAATGTAGAATTGTAAATTGAGCACATAGATCTTTCTACACACTTGCAGAAAGAGAGATCTGAAATAACATCACCAACATTCTTAAAACTGGTAAGGACAGTCACTTGTTCAGGAAGGTTAAATATATGCTGCAACACTGAGCAAGTTGAACTGCACAAAGAAGGATGTCAGGAGATTGTAACGTGTTCTAATCATGAGGTGGATCCTCCAGCTTGCTCTTTCTTTCTTTCTTTCTTTCTTTCTTTCTTT